>NC_066511.1:1243267-1353267 GCF_024679095.1 Eriocheir sinensis | reverse complement strand
TCATTATAAGCTAATTGCATTTTCTTCCGTTTGTCATAGTAGTCCGTAGTCCAGATCTTAAAGATAAATATTTAAGGAGTTAGAATGTTAGATGCACCCCCTGCAACTTTGGTTTGACTATGTATTGTTGTTCTTGGGTTATCAGGGTGCAGAATCATTTGTTGTCATTCTGATCCTCCAGGTAACTCTGACATCATTTTATGTTAAGGTGAAGGTGTAGAAAACCGACGTTTTTATGACACCAAAATTTGGAGTTTTTGGTTTGCACTGTTTTCTGAGCAACATACTTTGGTAAGTGTGATACACTATTGGAAATGATAATAATAATGCTATCTAATGACGTCTAATATGTTATCCTAGGTTTATTACAGACTGCGTAGTCAACCGGGAAACAACTGTAACCAAGTGTAATGCCTTGAAAAGTTTGGGAAATTTCGCGTATTGTTTATATTGTATTTCAATACATTGAATGAATTGATAATTAAGGGAATATATACGCTCAATTTGCAACTTTTAGTGGAGCCTGATAATGATGATGATGATGAAAGGACGTGCCTGGAAGTACAATTAAGCTATTAAGTGATGTCGCGCCATCTGTTGATTTTCGTTGAACTTAATGATGGAATTGATGGAAAACTTACTTACCTTGCCACGAGTGACATTATTTTAGGATATTATTACTCCAAATTAACAAAAAGTAAGTCAATGATAAAAAAAAAGAATCGAATAAATATTTTTTTTTATATCATAAGACGATATGGTTTTCGTTCACCCGATAATTAGCTAAGAACCTTACTATATTAAAGTAAAATTAATAAAAAAAGCTAAAAATATTGTTATGTTTATTTTACATTACTAATAAAGTATCATATAAAAATGTAAAATATGTCAAAACATTCTAATCCTAAATTATGATAATATAATGTCTGCATTTTAGACTCGCTTGACGCTCGAGCGGCCCAGGATTGCAGCAGGTAAACTTTCGTCGGTCAACGAACATTAATTATGGCTTTAGCTGCAGTCAACGTTCCAGTTCCAGAGATATCTCATATTCTTAACATCAATTAAATAACAGTTCAGCGATGAATGAAGAGGTTTATTTAATATGGCTGAAAATCATAGCCTACTACTATTATATTACGTCATCAGCATAGCCTACAATGATACTACCATGTTATTATATTTTTCATAACCTATTACTTTCATGCGATCATTATTATTCCAGTTTTCATCATTACTGTAACAATCATTTGTTTAGCCGTTATCAATATGATCCATTCTATATCTGGGACTGGACTCGCGCTAGTAAATTAATTATATACCAAGAGTCTAAGACCGGCCCATGCCTGTCCCAATGTTTTGCGGCGGGTGAACATTTAAAATAATTACCTATATATTTTTGTGTTATTGTAACTATTACTGTAACACAGTAAATCAAACCTTTCAATTTTTCAGATTGTTAATTCACAGTAGGTAGCAACAAAACTAGCTGAAGCTATCCTGAATTTGGACACAAGAGCACCAAAAGTTAAGCGCAAAGACCCAGATTGGAGTCACTGTTTCTGCCACGTGAGGTCTGTTACCGGAAATGTCACAGAATTTACAGCACAAAGTAGGGCGCAATTGAAAAAATCTTCTGAAGAACGCCATGATTGTATTTATGATAGACTGAAAACCTACTGGGATGAAGGCCCATGTGGTGTCTACCATCGCTCGTGCTACCAGACATATACAAACAAAACATTGATCAGCAGAATTGTTGCCAAGTGAGATGACACCTACTGCCTTACATACATCATCCACCAGTATTTCACCGCCTACTGAACAAATATTACAAAGATCAATTGTGCCACCGTCAAAACTGGATGTCTGCATCATATAACTAAACGTCTAGGATCAAGACAAGAAACAGTATACCAATGCCTAACAAAACAAGCGGCTGGCAAACTTCTAAAGGCTGCTGAAGAGAAAGGAGATGAACGTATTCTTCTGAATATTAAAGCAACTGACCTCATTACGATGAAAACTAAGTACCATAAATCTTGTTATGGAAGCTACACACGAAACCGTAATATCAACAAAAATGTGAGTCAAAATTTGACCGAGGACAAGGGTTACATAGATGCCTTATGTCATCTTATAGAACATAGAGTATGATTCCAATAACTTTATCACAAGACTAGATGTTGTGACAATGGTGGATTTACGTGGTGTATACATTGATATGCTGGCATAACAAGGTATAGATGCTCCAGACTATCGCACTGAAATATTTAAGAAAAAGCTTTCAAAACATTTTGGACAACAACTTGCATGCTGGCGTCCACATCCAAGAGCAGAGGCAGAACTTGTGTACTCAAACACGGTCACCACGGGTCAGGAAGTGCCAACGGCGACTACAGCAACAGGCACACAGCCTGAAGTGCCACTTGTGGAAAATGAGGATGACTCTTCAAAAAAAGTATTTCGGTATGCTCAACTTATTCGATCAGAACTCCTTTCTGTTAGCAGCATTATACCATGGCCCCCAAAGGCCGACGACCTAGTAGAGAGCAACATCAAAGTCCCAGATCTTGTGTATAATCTACTTGCATGGGTTAAGTTTGACAACGATGATAGTAGTGACATATCTTCTGAACGAATGCAGCTCACAGACAAGAACAACAAACTGGCATTGTCAATTGCTCAAGACCTCTTGTAGTGCATGTCTGGTGGTCGTATCAAGACACTGAAACATATAATGCTGCCAATGACTGTGAAGCACCTAACAAGAAGTACGCAGATAGTGACACCATTTTGGCCAATCACTTTACGACACCCAAGTGCAAGAAGTGGAAACTGCTATGGCTGAAATGCACATTGCTCAAATTGAGAATGGCTCAGTGTACACTCCACCGAACATCTTTCCAAATAGTTCCATAATAATGTGCTGGGATAACAATGACCTGAATGAGGAAACACGGGGTGGACATACACAAATGTCATCATAGTACAGAAAGATGTGAATCCTTCAGCACCTCCTCTAACTCCAGCACCTTGAGTGGGAAAATGGAAAAGAGAGCATTCACACCACAGCCATGTAAAATGCTCCAGTACAATACAGGGAGTCGATACTTTGCATGTCTCAGAACAAGAAGTGCAGTGTGTAGATATGCCAATCTGCGTGCAAGATGCACAGGAAAGGGATTTTCTGTGGTGCATATTTAGGGGGCAACATGACCAAGAGGATGTGACTGACTACCCACAAGAGGTACCTGGATGGACAGGATTTAATGCTGTTGTAACAAGTGACACACCTGCTCCAAGTACAGGTGGGTACTGTCCAGTAATAGATGCGTCACCAATAGAACTATCAACAATGTACACTGTCTTGAAGAAGCCGGTTGAGATGAGCATAAAACTAGGCCAAGATGAAATAATTATCTCCATGGATCTTGCTGTATATGCAAAAGCCCTAGAGATTGTTTGGAAGCAAAAAGATGAGCTTTAAAATGTAGCTTTGAAACTTGGTGCCTTCCACACTGCAAAGGCCCTTCAAGCTGTAATAGGCAAGATATTTGGAGATGCTGGGCACTCTGATCTTTTGTAGGCTGATATTGCAGCAGCAGGATCTGTTTCGGGAGTTATAGATGGGCGTCACAGAGCCATGCGAGCACACAAACACAAACTTTTAATGGAAGCTTTTCAGCGGCTAAAACTGCAGCACTTTCAAGAGTGGCTGGAAGCTAATGGTCATAACAAAGATCAATTCACAAAGAAGAATCTGAAGAAATCTGCAATAACCTCACGCCATACTCGTTTCATGTTTTTTGGACGTCAAACAAATGCAGGAGAGTAATGCAGGTGTTCAGGGAGTACTGTCAGCTAGATCATGGCCAGTTAGCTGCCTTTTGGAATACATAATCGACTTAGTAGGCATACTCCTTCGATCCACAACAGCCACAAGAGAGGGTAACTGGGAGTTGCCTGTTGCCTCATAATAACAGAATGCTTCCATGGATGTTCGCGTATGGCAGAACAAATTATGCTCGTTATTTGTCAGTATACTGTTGTGAAATGAAAGCTCTCCTGATACACACCCTTAGTACATTACTATTGCAGAAAAGGGACTTAAGTGTCCAGCAAAGATGCAACAGTGCATTTGCACAAGTAGCTGTGGACAAGACAATTGAAAAAACTCTGAATCGTGACTCTAAGACGAGTGGAGGAATTGTGGGCATCAGTCTCAACAGAGGAGCGGCACAGAGATGGATCTTGGCAATCAATGATCGAGCTCAGGTGATGCAGACATACAAGACAATGGCAGGAATGATGAAGATAAGCATCACACTTCAAAAGATCAAGGAGTCACCACCAGGAAACGGGATGAAAGTGAAGTTCAAAAGTTATGAGTACCATAAAAAATGGACAAACCCATATGCACAGAGAAACACAGGTGAGCCTCTAGTAAATATAGCCTCTGCAGTAGCAGCTCCACCTGGAATATGTAATAGTCTGATGACTGCCGAGCGTTAGGGACACACTAGCTTTGTCACATTTGTGCAGAAACGGCTTGTGTCTGGAGAAGTACCATTCCATATGAAATACCGAGTTTTCTTTCAAGATATTCAGTGACATGAAAATTCAAACACAAAACCAGCAGCTTCTAGTTTTAGCAATAAATCAGATCGAAGTATCTTTGCCAAGATTATTGTAATAGCTCACCACCAACAGCTAAACATGCTGGTGATTTTAAAGTATCAACTAGGACCGCTGCCATGGTCTCTCGCTACTGCAGACTGAGCCCCTGCCAGAACAACAAAGGCTACACTTCTCCATGTATTTGAAGGATTAGTAGACCCAGTTGAAGATATTCCATCATCGGCAGTGCTGATTCTAGATGGAATGGCCGTACTACATCCTCTGAAGGATGTTCCAAATACCTTCAGTGAGTTGGCAAACTATGTGTTTCAGCTTGTGAAGACTGTGAATGTAGTGATGGACTACATTAGTGATGGACCAATATAATGATTTGTCAATCAAAGATCCAGAACATTTGAGACGCGGAGCTGGTGGCACATTACAAGTCAAGATCCAGGATGGGAGTCAGAAGTGTCCTACTCAATGGAAAAAATGAGTCATGGCAGCAACAACACAAATCTTGCAACTTTTTTGTTAAAGGAGTGGCAGAAAAATGCTGTAAAAAGACGCAGTATTTAGACGAAGATGCAGTCTTCCGACCACCAGCAAAGCAGAAGTGACATCCAGGCGCTGGTTGTTTTGACTTGGGCTGTGATGTCATAAGCAAACTATCTGCGTGTGTGTGTGTGTGTGTGTGTGTGTGTGTGTGTGTGTGTGTGTGTGTGTGTGTGTGTGTGTGAGAGAGAGAGAGAGAGAGAGAGAGAGAGAGAGAGAGAGAGAGAGAGAGAGAGAGAGAGAGAGAGAGAGAGAGAGAGAGAGAGAGAAAGAGAGAGAGAGACTGTGTGTGTGTGTGTGTGTGTGTGTGTGTGTGTGTGTGTGTGTGTGTGTGTGTGTGTGTAATAATAATAATATACGGTTTCTTTAGGGATGAGCAGCTCGATAGCTGAAAATATGCATATTATATATGGAGGTCATTAAAATTACAAACTTAAAATTAACTTAGGAGTAGTGTCTATGTGTTGAGGATTTCCACTATTGTCGGTATTGCACTTTTCTTGTACCTGTCTGTGCGCGCACGTATGAGGAGCAGCTTGTTGTGGTGTCGGACATTGTAGCGGGGAGGGGGAGCTACCGGGGGGAGCAGGTTCCTGTGTCGTGGATGGTGGAGGAGTTTGGTGGCGAACTGCTGGAGGAGGTGTTGGTGGCGGGCCTGAAGGGTGGTGAGGTGCAGGGCGGGGAGGGCCTCCTGGTAGGTGGTGTAGCCGGTCCCCAGGATCAGCCGCACCGCCCTTTTCTGCACCCGCTCGAGTTGATGGCGTTGAGTGGCGTTGAGGGAAGATGACCAAGCTGGGGACGCGTACGTGAGCCGAGGGAGTATGAAGGTGGAGTACACACTCGCCAGCTCACGCGCGGGTGTCCCCAGCTTCTTCAGTCTTCGGAGGAGGTGTAGTTGGTAGGTGGCTGACTTTATGAGGGAGCTGACGTGTTGGCCCCACGTCAGTTTGTTGTCAATTGTGAGGCCGAGAAGCTTGAAAGACTGTACCACCTGGAGGGGACGGCCGTCGATGGAGACACAGGGAGGTGTGTGTGTGTGTGTGTGTGTGTGTGTGTGTGTGTGTGTGTGTGGGCGCGTGTGTGTGTGTGTGTGTGTGTGTGTGTGTGTGTGTGTGTGTGTGTGTGTGTGTGTGTGTGTGTGTGTGTGTGTGTGTGGGTGGGTGGGTGCGATCGCGCTTGTGTGTGTGTGTGTGTGTGTGTGTGTGTGTCGGTGTCTGTGCGTGTGTGTGTGTGTGTGTGTGTGTGTGTGTGTGTGTTTACAACAAAGGAGGTAGCTCAAGGGCACACAAAAAAAGGAAACAATAATAGAAAAAAGCCCGCTACTCGCTGCTCCTAAAAAAAAATCAAAAGAGGTGGCCGAAAGAGAGGTCAATTTCGGGAGGAGAGGTGTCCTGATACCTTTCTCTTGAAAAAGTTCAAGTCGTAGGCAGGATGAAATACAGATGAAGGAAGATTGTTCCAGAGTTTACCAGCGTGAGGGGTGAAAGAGTGAAGATGCTGGTTAACTCTTCCATAAGGGGTTTGGACAGTATAGGGATGAGCATGAGTAGAGGAGGGGGGAGGCATGCAGTTAGCAAGTTCAGAAGAGCAGTCAGCGTGGAAATATCGATAGAAGATAGAAAGAGAGGCAACATCGCGACGGAATTCAAGAGGAATTTAAGTAGGAGGAGGAGAGCTGATGAGACGAAGAGCCTTAGACTCCACTCTGTCCAGAAGAGCTGTGTGAGTGGAGCCCCATCACACGTGAGATGCATACTCCATACGAGGGCGAACAAGGCCCCTGTATATGGATAACAAGTGCGCGGGGGAGAAAAACTGGCGGAGACGATACAGAACGCCCAACCTCGAGGAAGCTGATTTAGCGAGAGAGGAGATGTGAAGTTTCCAGTTGAGATTTTGAGTTAAGGATAGACCGAGAATGTTTAGTGTTGAAGATGGTGATAGCTGAGTGTTGTCGAAGAATAGGGGATAGGTGTTTGGAAGATTGTGTCGAGTTGATAGGTGGAGAAATTGAGTTTTTGAGGCATTGAAGGACACAAGGTTCCTTCTGCCCCCATCGGAAATGATAGCAAGGTCTGAGGTTAAGCGTTCTGCAGCCTCCAGTCTGAAGTCGTGTACTTCCTGTTGTGATTGTCTTCTATTGAAAGAAGTTGAATAATGCAGAGTGGAGTCGTCGGCGTATGAGTGGACAGGACAGTTTGTTATGGAAAGAAGATCATTGATGAATAACAGGAAGAGAGTGGGTGATAGGACATAGCCCTCTGGACCACCACTGTTGATAGGTTTAGGGGGAGAACAGTGACCGTCTACCACCGCAGAGATAGAACGGCCGGAAAGGAAACTGGATATAAAGGAACAGAGAGAGGGATATAATCCGAAAGAGGGCAGTTTAGAAAGTAAAGACTTGTGCCAGACTCTATCGAGGGCTTTCGATATGTCTAGCGCAACAGAGAAAGTTTCACCAAAACGGCTAAGAGAGGATGACCAAGAGGCAGTTAAGAGAGTAAGAAGATCACCAGGAGAACGCCCCTTGCGGAACCCATACTGGCGATCAGATAGAAGGTTAGAAGTGGAAAGGTGCTTTTGAATCTTCCGGTTAAGGATTGATTCAAAAGCTTTAGATATTCATGAAAGTAAAGCTATAGGGCGGTAGTTTGAAGGATTGGAACGGTCACCCTTCTTAGGTACAGGCTGTACAAAGGCATACTTCCAGCAGGAAGGAAAGGTAGATGTTGATGGGCAGAGGCGAAAGAGTTTGACCAGGCAGGGTGTCAGCACGGAAGCACAGTTTTTAAGGACAATAGGAGGCACTCCATCAGGTCCATAAGCCTTCTGAGAGTTGAGGCCAACGAGGGCATAGAAAACATCATTTGGAAGAATCTTAATAACAGTCATAAAGGAGTCAGAGGGGGGATGATTAGGAGGAATATGCCTAGAATCGTCCAGGGTGGAGTTCTTACTCCACCCTGACGGCAGTGCTGCCGTCAGGGTTAAGGAGAGGAGGGAAAGAGGAAGAAGTAAAATAGGAGAAGATATTTTTGGCTAGATGCCAGAAGTCACGGGAAGAATTAGAAGAAGCAAGGTGTTGACATTTTCTATTGATAAAAGAAGTTTTGGTAAGTCGAAGAATAGATTTAGCACGATTCCGGGCTGAAATGTCTTTTAAAGGTCATAATTAGCGGGGGTTCGAAGGCTCTGGAAGCTTTTGTGAGCTGCCTCTCTATCTTTAATAGCACGAGAACAAGCATGATTAAACCAAGGCTTTTTAGCATGAGGAGTAGATAAAGAACGTGGAATGTATACCTCCATTCCAGAGACAATCACCTTTGAGATGCGCTGGGCACACACAGAGGGGTCTCTCTCCTGGAAGCAGTAATCATTCCACGTAATCATTCCACGGGAAATCGGAAAAGTACATCCTCAGGTCGTCCCACCGAGCGGAAGCAAAATGCCAGAAGCATCGCCTCTTCGGTGGGTCCAGAGGATGTACAGGAGCGATAGGACAGGAAACAGAAATAAGGTTATGATCGGAGGAGCCCAACGGAGAGAACAGTTTGACAGAGTAAGCAGAAGGATTAGAGGTAAGGAAGAGGTCTAGAATGTTGGGCCTGTCTCCAAGACGGTCGGAAATACGTGTAGGGTGCTGAACCAACTGCTCTAGGTCATTGAGGAGAGCAAAGTTGTAGGCTTGTTCACCAGGCTGGTCAGTGAAAGAGGATGAAAGCCAAAGCTGATGGTGAACATTGAAATCTCCCAAGATGGAGATTTCAGCGAAGGGAGAGTGAGTCAAGATGTGCTCCACTTTAGAATTCAAATAGTCAAAGAATTTTACATAGTTAGTAGAGTTAGATGAGAGATGAACAGCACAGATGTATTTAGTAATAGAATGACACTGAAGTCTTAGCCAGATAGTGGAAAATTCAGAAGAGTCAAGGTCGTGGGCACGAGAGCAAGTGATGTCGTTGCGCACGTAGGCGCAACATCCAGCTTTGGATTGAAATTTAGGATAGAGATAGTAGGAGGGAACAGAGTAGAGGTTGCTGTCAGTAGCCTCAGAAACCTGTGTTTCGGTGAGGAAGAGAAGATGAGGTTTAGAGGAGGAGAGATGGTGTTCCACAGAATGAAAATTAGAACGAAGACCGCGAATGTTGCAGAAATTGATAAGGAGGAGGTTCGAGGAGTTATCAGGACACCTCTCAAGTCGGCAGCCAGAAGGGGAGTCCTCCCTGGGGCAATTTATGTGTGTGTGCGTGTGTGTGTGTGTGTGTGTGTGTGTGTGAGAGAGAGAGAGAGAGAGTGTGTGTGTGTGTGTGTGTGTGTGTGTGTGTTTGGATTTGGGTGGGTGCGTGCGATCGCGCGTGTGTGTGTGTGTGTGTGTGTGTGTGTGTGTGTGTGTGTGAATATTTAACTAGTTGTATTTACCTAGTTGTACTTTTACAGGGTCTGGGCTTACGGTCGTGTGGTCCCGTCTCCATATCTGTATTTATCCTGTGTGTGTGTGTGTGTGTTTCTGCTCGCGCGGACGTGTGCATTGTTTAAAAACTTATCCTTTGCTGAAAGCAATAATTGCATCCCTTTCATGGTACAACGGGGAGTGTTGGAGGTTACTGATGTCAGCCCTGTTACATGGCTGTGAGTTAAAGATGGGAGAGCAAAAATAACTGGACTCTGTAGCAACTTATAATGGTACGTAAACGCATTGCTATAGTAATATGCATTATCCGATCCCCATCATGGTCAACCGTCACCAGTTGATTTCATCATATACAAACAAATATTTTTCCTGTGGTGTAAATGAGTAACATAAACATATGAGGTGACCCGTTATTATATATTGTTATTGTCATAAAGACAATCTATCTGGCGGAAAAGTTGTTAATAAATTAATAATAAGACAGGTATTCACTTTGATGATTAGGGTACACCAACAGATCACGGGAATCTTGTGATCTGGATAATGTCCCTTTAAAAAATGTAAAAAACTGTGCACCATAGTCAGTGAACGTGAGCTAAAATATTTCATCCTATATATAGCCATAGTCAACGTATCTAGACATGGAGATGGAAGAAACATGGAAAAGTTGACCCCCACATGAGGAACGCTCGCGTACGTGGCTTAAGGCTATCAGGAGCAACTGCCAGTTCAACGCCACTGGAGGTATATTTTCACAAAGGTTTATGAACGTTGTTCAGTGTGAAATAATTTTTACTAAAACATGTAAGTTGTAGAGATATATATTTTATTTCTTTTGTAAGATTATCTCAGTGTATTTTACATTTTAATACAACGGAGTCACTTTAACAAGCATGTAAGCGTCTCAAAGCCCTCAGTCGAGTATTTTTGTCTCTAAGGCGTCACAGTGGTTGCAAAGTATAGACGCTCTCATAGAGAGGGATCAAGGATAATTACAGTTTGCGATATAAACATTCATTTTACTTCGGAAGAATGAAAAGTAGCAATCTCATATCGACTCCCAACAACAACAACAAAAAACTTATAGAATAATAAAAATAAATCATCACCAGATTAAGGCTTCTAAGGAAATATTTTTTCTTCTCATATATATCTTGCATTTCTTTTTGTCCTTTATTGGCAACCGATCAATATTGCCCATAATTCATAATCGACACAAACTTAATTTTTTTTATTCAGAATTTTGCGCGAAAAAATTATAACATTGAAAGTGTAACACAAATATATTGTTATTCGGACGTCAATATACGGCTGACTAAAAAAAGAAAAAAAAGTCCAGAGCGCTTACACACACACACACACTGCACTCCCCCCGGAACGGTCACCCCCAAACCCCTTCGCCCCGACCTTCCCACAAATACGTCAACCGCCCCTCCCCCATCCCCCCTTCTTGTAACTATTCGAATTCATTTTTAATATGTAACCATCATATGGATATTTTCAGCCTAACGGCTGCCAAAATTAAATAATACGTTTATTATTATTATTATTATTATTATTATTATTATTATTATTATTATTATTACACACACACACACACACACACACACACACACACAAGCGCTCGCTCGCTCGCACGCACACACAGACACACACACACACACGCACACACAGACATTTTCCTTCCTAAGAGGTGCACGTCACAGCAGCCTGCGGAAAGGTCGGGGCAGCTGCCATGACACCCTGTGATGCCAACGAAATAAATATTGGTGGACACACACACACACACACACACACACACACACACACACACACACCACCTAAGCGATATTCCGCAACATCATAAAAAAAATATTTAGCTGCACTCAAAATATTTTTAAAAATTGTGTTGTATTTTTTCTATAGTTATATTGATAACACGATGAAATGCATGAAGATTTGTGGTGTGCATCGTGCTGTGTGTGAAATATGTTATTTCCCCTCAGTGCGGAGGGCGCGAGGCGAAAATATGAACTCGGGCTCTGTACGGGGCTCTTGAGGGAAGAGGACGAAGAGGAAAGCGAAGAAAGGACCGATCGGAGGGCTAAAGGAGAGGGGGCTAACAATAGTAGTGGAAAGAGACGGTGACAGAGTGGGAGCAGATGAGGGAGCAGTGATGATAGGAAACGCGTCTGACAAAGACCGGTGAGAGACACGTCAAAACAACATCGAGACAATAAAATGCATCTCTATTCCAAAATTGCAAGAGTATGCTATATACATTAAAAATGTATACCAGATGTAAATGGAAATTGATGGTAACACGTTTATATAACCTATTAGCAGACTCTGCGAGTGTAATGGCTTATCATCAAGCTAAAATTACGGATATATTTAAGTGTACAGTTACACACAAGGCTGAAGGTCTACACCATGTTATCAGTCCAAAAGCCTTGTTGCGCAATGCACCATTGTCATGTTTACAGTATCATGCATTAATGCATTTAGGAGACTAAAGGTATATATATATATATATATATATATATATATATATATATATATATATATATATATCTATATATTTATATATATATATGAGAGAGCGCGAGAGAGAGAGAGAGAGAGAGAGAGAGAGAGAGAGAGAGAGAGAGAGACAGGAAGATACAGATAGATAAATAGATAGGAAGGTAGATACCTGATTAATATACCAAAGCAATGATGTAGGGAATAGATTTGACTGCTGCAGTGATCGAGTAGGGTCATGGTCGATAGGGGCAAAGATAATTATAAAATAGGAGTATATAGCGCATAGCCTAACCAAATCTACAACCCCATCGCAACGACATAAGCCATCAGTATAGGGCATTGGCTGTCTCCCTCTCAAAAACTACCAGGCGTTTCAACTAATAGCCCTTAGGACCTGGCAGCGAAAGAGTGCCTGGTTATATTAGTAACCAGGGTTGCAAGGAATAATGGAGGTAGCAGACCAGTCCACAACAGGTTATTTGCAGTAACAAAACCAGGACTTTATGAACGAAATCGTGAATCAATAATTTTCAGTGAAATGATGAAGCTTGGCGAGAAAAAAAATGATTCAGTGATGTCATGCATTTTACTGGAAAGCGAGGGCGAGGATAACAAGCAGGAACGAGGAGTACAATTTATAGTTCACAAGGAAAAAAAGGATCATACTGTGGTATAAATGACCGATTGGCACCAGCTATATGTAAATTTCATGAAAAACATAACCTGACGATAAGTGAAATTTAAAGATCTAACATCTAAGATGAGGATGTTGTCAAGTCATATGATGTGCTACCTGGCTCAGGATCAAGTGAAGTGAAGTCTCAAGCCTCGGTCACATAATGGAAACTGTAATATTCCTCAACAAAGTAAATGTCGGTAGCGAGCACAGAATGGTTAATAGATGAAATCAAGATCAAATTGAATGATAAATAACTTCGTAAGAAACCACTTACAATCTGAACAGATAATATGATTTCTAAGTCGGTATAGCACATGTGCAGCCCAAGGAGAAAATAATGACATTTAAGAAATTAATAACAATTTGACTAAAATTATAAAGAAATATGCATTTGTTTGAGGTAAAAACGAAAAACGAAATCATTGCTCGCTCTTTTTTTATAAATTAAACCCCTAATAGCAATGCTCGGAAACATAAAAGTGCAAACATATACAAAATATAAAGAGAATAACTTACAAAAACAATAAAAAAAACTATGTTGGAGGAAATTTCAAACGTGATGAGAAACAATGAAACACTTATTTCAGGTTCAATGTAAAAACAGTTAAGAGGAAACTTTGTATATGAATAATGCGATATACGCCACAAGAAAACAGACGTACACTAGGCGCAAAATAATAATGATAGTTGAGGTCTATTGTGAACTATATATTTCAGACTCTCTCTCTCTCTCTCTCTCTCTCTCTCTCTCTCTCTCTCTCTCTCTCTCTCTCTCTCTTGCATCTAAAGTTGAACATCTCAGATAAGTATGAATATTTCTTTTTTGTTAACCATAAATGGAACTAGTCAAGAAATTCCATTTACTTCGAATTTTCATTTTTAGAGTAACAGTGGAGTGATGAAATTAGTACAATAGCAGAAGCAGGATAAAGTTCATTAATATCAGAGAGAGGTGGGCTACGTAAAATATGTTTTTTGTCCAGCATGATACTAATACTGCCTGATGACGGTAGGAAGGAGGAGGATTCTGCTTCCAGACAACGTTCTGCCACCCCACAATCCGGTCACAACGAGCTCGACGGAAACTCTCCGCTAGCGAGTGTCGTCTGCCGCTGACAGCTATTCACAGTTTTCACACCACAAAATTCTAGACACCTAAAACTCCTGATTGCGAATAAAAACACACTTGAATGAAAAAAAAGATGGGTGAAGGAATGAGTTCCTGGAAGGATAGAGAAGGAAGAGGAAGAGGAGGAGGAGGAGGAGGAGGGGATGGAGGAGGAGGAGGAGGAGGAGGAGGAGGAGGAGGACGAAGACAAGGAAAAGGACGAGGAGGACAGGGAGAAGAAGGAGGAGGAGGAAGAGGAGGATGGTTTTTGGAAGAGGAGGAGATGGAGGAGGTAGAGTGGAAAATAAAAGCAATGTAGAGGAAAGAGAATACAAGGGGAGCGAGAGAGAGGAAGAGGGGAGAAGGAGGAGGAGCAGGGAGGAAGAATACAGGAAGAAATAGGAGAAACGTGGCAACATGGACGAGCAGGCAGCAGAAAGTCTATTGGTGCATTGCAAGGCTGCCTGCTTTCAGTGACTTAATCAATCCGTCAGCCACTGGAATGACCCGCGGAAGGGATTAAAGCACTACTGCACGTACTCGTGTATACATTCATTTAACTCCCGACGCAGCAAAGTGACAATCAAAGCGATTCTTAATTAAAGGAATTGATTTCTTCTACACTAACTACTTATAAAGCTGACGCCGAGGTATGTTTCCTCCTGTAGTGGTTCCCTACCCATGTAGTACATGCGGTTATTGTTGCTGGACCCGAAGTGCATTATTTTATAATTGTTAGTGTTAAGGGACATTTGCCACTTTTCCGACCACTGAGTGATCTGGTCTAGGTCTCTCTGGATAATTTCGCAATCTGCTGTCGTGAAGGGTTTCTCACCCACCTGTGTGCCATCGGCAGTTTTAAAAGGGTGGATTTTAATTAATTAATCCTAGTTCTAGGCCGTTGATATTTATAATAAAGAGCATGAGTCCCAGCACTGACCCTTGTAGCACTCCACTTGTGACCGGGAACAATTCGAAGGTCTGTTCGTTGAGTACAACTCGTTGCTTTCTTCTAGTGAGCCAATCTTTTTCACCGACGCTGTCATATTGTCTCCTAGTCCCGCCGACTTGAGTTTTTTGAGGAGTCTTTCGTACGGTACCTTGTCAAAGGATTTCGGAAAGTCTAGATAAATAACATTCCTGGGGATATGATTGTCCAAGTTTTCATATATACCTTGGAAGAAGTCTAGTAGGTTGGTTAAGCATGAGCGCTTATTCCTGAAAGCGTGATGAGCATTGGTAGCTTATATTGTTGTCTGCAAGAAACTAAACGAGTTTGTTTCGGATGATCATCTCTAGAACTTTTCCCGCCGCTGAAGTCAGGCTAATTGACATGTAGTTTACGGCCCCGCTTTTACGTCCCTTTTTGTAGAACGGTGTTACGTTCGCTTGCTTCCAGTCTTCGGGAACTTTGTTTTGCTGTAATGACCGATTCTAGATGGCGGCGAATAGCTTGAATATTTGTTGCCGAAGTCATTTTAGCAGCCAGGGTGGCAGGTTGTTGGGTCCCGTTGACCTATTTGTGTCTAGTTTATCTAGGTACTTTTGCACGTCCCGTTCGTCATCTGAGCCAATGTCTAGGGTTGTGATTCCCCTCGGTGGAGTAGGGCTTTCGGGTATAGAGTCGGTGTTCTCGACCGTGAATACAGACGCAAAGTTTATGTTCAGGATTTCGACCATGTTTCTGCTGTCCCGTGTTAGTATGGCGCTGTCATCTTTTAGGGGACCGATATTGCTTTTCTTCTTTTTAATTCTTATATACGTGAAAACCTTTTTCAGGTTGTACCTGGCTTCGCGTGCTATTCAGTTTTCATAGTCACGTTTACACTGACGGATGAGGCTTCTGAAAGCTCTGAAACTTTGGTGGTATTGTTCACGTATTTCCTCAGTGTTATTTACTTTCAGCAGGTTATATTTTTTTTCTTTAAATTCATTGCCTTTCTGACTTGGGTAGCAAGCCATGGTGGGTGTACGGTATTATTTATTCTCCTAGTCTTCATGGGAACTGTAACGACCCTTCACGGCGTCCGCTCGAGGGTCCTTCCGGGTGCTCATCACAACTACCTTCTCCACACTACTAACGAGCCCCAACCATCAGTACCAAGACCCCAACGCTTCGACACCTCAACACCTCGACTGAAGCAAGCCGGGCTTCATCTGATGTTATATATATATATATATATATATATATAGATATATATATATATATATATATATATATATATATATATATATATATATATATACAGTCCCTGGCCAAATTATTAGACGCACCGTTGCTTTTACACATGAAAGCTACTTCTGAGGTCTATTAACATGTAATGGCACATGATCTGTGATAGTCGTGAACAGATATTGTATGTTTTATATTTTTAGTGATCTACCTTTGGCAATATAGAACTCCATGTTTTATGATGATGTTAGTAGTCTTGTCAATTATGTTCCTGATGCTGTCGAGAGTAAACGCATTGTTGAGGTGCGTGTGGTTTACATCATTTGTTGACCGCATTTCAAGTATATTGGTTCTAACATTTATGGACAACCATAATATAATGCTTTTCTTGTTATTTTTGTAGGTTTGTGTCCTTTCTTTCCTGAAAATATGGGTAAAAAATGTGATTTAACTCCTCGAAAGTGTGCTGAAGTCAAAGCAATACTCGGAACAAAATACTTTGGTTTGGTTTCTCGTCGACTCCTTGTGTCTGAAGCATCTGTAAGGCGACTTAAGAAGAAAATAGAATTAGGTGAAGAATTAGTACCTAAGAAGAAGAAGAGATGTGACCGGAAACCTGTTTTTTCACCAAGGGGAGAACAATGCCTCAAGAAAATTTCTCAAGAATCGGTTCTCACAACTAAAGAAATAAAATCCAAGCTTGAAAGCAATAACATTCAAGCTTCAGAAAGGACTGTGACGCACAAACTCATTGATATGCATATCAAGGCCTACAGACCTCCCCGAAAGCCGAAGCTGATTGAGGCAATGAAAAAGAAACCACTTCAGCGGGCAAAAGTCTATCAGCATCGTGACCTGGACTTTTGGAAATCAGTGAGTAGTTGTTCCTACAATGTAAGTCTGCACTTTCTCCTTATCATGCACCTCTTTTACATACCTAAGAGCTATTCACATTAATATACTACTTACCGTTGTCCTTCTGTTTCAGGTTTGCTTCAGTGACAAGAGCACCTTCAAAATCATGATGCACAAGTCTCAGTATGTGGAACGGCACCCTGGTGAAAATTTCAATCTGGACTGTGTTGTTTCAACAGTAAAACATCCAACTAAAGTAATGATTTGGTCTGTCATCAGTGGAAAAGGAACAGGGCGTCTGTACCTAGTTGGGAACACCATGAAGCAAGACCAATACAAAGACTGGTCCAAAACAGGCTTCTTCCACAAATTAGAGATTGGTTCCCTAATGGAGAACCTTACATATCCATGCAAGATGGAGCTCCGTGCCATACAGCACGATCAGAAGAAGCATTTTTACAAGTCAAGAACAATTTCCTGCTGCCCTTGATGGGGAATTCGCGACATCAATCCGATTGAAAAGACATGATAACAACAAAAGCTCAACTGACTGCAAAGATTATTCATGTTTGGAATCATCACTCAGAGCTGCAGGAGACAGTGCAAAGCTGCATTAGTAGTATGCCTAAACGTTTTAAGGACTAAATCCCAGCCAAAGGAGGCTTTATTCACTACTGAAAATGAAAGTCAATTCATGAAATCTGGCAATAAATTGGCTAATGTGAATCATATGTATTTATTTATGCAAATTAACTTCATTTCTTTATGAATATATGTTGAAGGAACTCCATTTTGGAATTTTGAGATAATAAAATAATTGTAGATTGATTATTTTTTTCAAAATCAAGTAAATGTCATAATAAGGAAGGTGCGTCTAATAATTTGGCCAGGGACTGTATATATCTATATATATATATATATATATATATATATATATATATATATATATATATATATATATATATATATATATATATATATATATATATTATACATATATATATATATATATATATATATATATATATATATATATATATATATATATATATATATATATATATATATATATATATATATATATATATATATATATATATATATATATATATATATATATATATATATATATATATATATATATATATATATATATATATATATATATATATATATATATATATATATATATATATATATATATATATATATATATATATATTTTACATCGCTGCCTGTTGCGCCGGTAGGCATCTTCCTGGTGGGGCCTGATGGTCGGCCCAAGGCTTCTTCCAGGTGGGGCCTAATGGTCGGCCCAGCCCGTTCTGGCGCAGGCGAGTGTTTATAGTGGCGCCATCTTGCATTGGTTCATGCTGCCCCCCGGAACTCGTTCTTGATTGGCTTGGACGGCTTCCTCTAGAGTTTTGGTTGATGGGTGGTCTTCAGGACAGCATGTGTGTAGTTTTAAGCCACTCGGCGGTGACTGAACCCGCGTCGTCCATCACGCGGTGAATGTGGACCCAGTACGCTACCACTTCCTGCAATATACATATATATATATATATATATATATATATATATATATATATATATATATATATATATATATATATATATATATATATATATATATATATATATATATATATATATATATATATATATATATATATATATATATATATATATATATATATATATATATATATATATATATATATATATATATATATATATATATATATATATATATATATATATATATATATATATATATATATATATATATATATATATATATATATATATATATATATATATATATATATATATATATATATATATATATATATATATATATCCCGGCCGCCAGTGAGAGTCAGTCTAGTATCACCCAGCTGTTGAGGTGTGACGTCTCACTGGATTTACTTCACACGGCGACATCGCCTCCTTGGCGGTGGAGTACAAGGACTGATATACCGAGGAGGATACGTTACCTGTTGTGGCTTGTTTCTTGTTTCCTTGGTTTCTTTGTCACTAAGGGTTACAACTTCATCATACCTGGGTTATATCTTTGCTTTGTTTCAAATTAAGTATAAGTGTAATATACATAAGTATAATTAAGTATAAGTGTTTAATCTGTGCTGTTTTACTTTGAGTTGTTCGTCACTAAAAGCTGTCATCCCTTCTTTCGGTGACGTAACAAATTGGGGACCTGACCGGAAGGTTACATAATTATAAATTAATGTAACGTAATATTTGTCCAGCAACCCTTAGTGACCAATTTAATATAACAGTAATTATTAAAAGTCCTTACTGCCTTCCTCCACGGGATATCTACCTCTGTAGCGAACTTGTGAAGCCTACTAACTCATATTTATGTTTAAGTGGCCAATTAAGTATACATAGGTTAGTAGGATAGGAGTGTGTCGTATGTGACATGCCCAGTTTAAAGCCTTATTTCACATCAACCTAAACTAGGCTCACTGTCCATTTACCTGTACTGAACTAAAAGTTCACACCCATAATTAACTAATACTACCCATTAACGTGACCTTTACCTAAACTTTTCAGCCAGTTAATTAATGAAAAGTACCATATTCAAGACATTATATGTAATATTGTGGGATATTATATTCTTGAATACCAGTGGCACGTTATTGGCGTAAAGTATCTGAAGCCCATAAGTGCTTATTAACTAGTGATTTGTGATAATTTAACGGGGGGTAGATTATTGTAAATCACCAATCTAGTAATTAACCATCCTGTTCACGGTCAATATCAGCCCTGTCCACTAGTCGTTAGTCATCTTGTTTCCCTTTACGGCTAGTGATCCTCTTTTGGTATTTAACCCTCATTTTTTTTTTTTACACCAAAGGAGACAGCACAAGGGCACAAAAAGAAGGAAACAACAAGAAAAAAAACCCGCTACTCGCTGCTCCTGTAAAGAATCCGAAAAGGTGGCCGAAAGAGCAGTCAATTACGTGAGGAGAGGTGTCCTGATACCTTCCTCTTGAACGAGTTCAAGTCGTAGGCAGGAGGAAATACAGACGAAGGAAGATCGTTCCAGAGATTACCAGCGTGAGGGATGAAAGAGTGAAGATGCTGGTTAACTCGTGTGTAAGGGATTTAGACAGTAAAGGGATGAGCTTGAGTAAAAAGTCGTGTGCAGCGGGGCTGCATGAGGGGGGGAGGCATGCAGTTAGCAAGTTCAAAATAGCAGTCAGCGTGATAATATCGATAGAAGATAGAAAGGGAGGCAACATGGCGGCGGAATTTGAGAGGTAGAAGACTATCAGTAAGAGGAGGAGAGCTGATGAGACGAAGAGCCTTAGACTCCACTCTCTGGAGTGGAGCCCCCCACACGTGAGATGCATACTCCATACGAGGGCGGACAAGGCCCCTGTATATGGATAGCAACTGTGCGGGGGAGAAGAACTAGCGGAGACGATACAGAACGCCCAACCTCGAGGAAGCTGATTTAGTAAGAGAGGAGATGTGAAGTTTCCAGTTAAGATTTTGAGTTAAGGATAGACCGAGGATATTTAGTGTTGAAGAAGGTGACAGCTGGGTGTTGTCGAAGAATAGGGGATAGGTGTTTGGAAGATTGTGTCGACTTGATAGGTGGAGAAATTGAGCTTTTGAGGCATTGAAGGACACAAAGTTCCTTCTACCCCAATCGGAAATGATAGCCAGGTCTGAGGTTAAGCGTTATGCAGCCTCCAGCCTGGAGTCATATAATTCCTGTTGAGAGGGCCTTCTGTTGAAAGAAGTTGAATAATGCAGAGTGGAGTCATCAGCGTATGAATGGATAGGACAGTTTGTTATAGAAAGAAGATCATTGAATAGTTAAAGGTAGGGAAGGACCTTGCATATATCGTATTTATTCGTAGTTAGGTTCTGATTAAGTCTTTTGCAATCCAATGTTGTCGCTTCACAATACTACTCATGAGCACTTGTGATTCATTCACCTTCTGCTTTCTCAGTCTTTAAAACTGTTAACTATTATATTTATATCTCCAGCCGTATTTGTATCAACTGAGCAGCTCTCAAATTCATCTCATTCATCTAGGTGAGGTGAGGGAGGGAGGAAGGGTGAGGTGTGAATTTAATGTAAATGCATTTTTGTTTTCAGTGAAAGAATAACTATACTAAAACATAATATGACTGACATAAATTAATCTACATTTATTTATACTTGAAGGTAGGTATACGGTCCCTGAAAGTCAAGGTCAACACCAAGATTGCCTAATACCCATCAAACGTACCATCCTCGTGTGATTTGTGCATGTCATGTTCGCACAGCAGCTTCATGGAAGTCTCTGTCCGAAGGTCTGGGTCCCGAGCAAAATCGTTCCCGTGAAATACCGGCTTTAGTAGAGTGGAGATAGTAGTTGTAATGAGCACCCGGAAGGACCCTCGAGCGGACGCCGTGAAGGGTCGTTACAGAACTGTTGTCCGCTCTACTTCTAGGAGTTTGTTCTTGAAGCCGTTCCATGCGTCGTCTACAGGAGTGAAGTTTAGGGACTCCCAAGTTGCCTGGGATAGTAGTTCACGAGCAAGATTGAAATTTGCTCTTCTATAGTCTGGAATTTTGGACGCGTTTTCGGTGAGCTCGTTTTCCGCTCTTATCTTCGAGCAAGTTAAGTGGTGATCACAACCACTTAATTTTTCACCTACTTCACTGTCGCGTATGACGTCGGGATCAGTCACGAGTATTAGGTCTAATGTACTAGTTTATCGCGTCGTTTTGGTGATAATCTGGGTTAGAAATGTGTCTTCTAACATTCTGAGTAGTCTGTTATCCTCCTGGGCCCAGATTCACTAACGCCTCGCAGATACGACAATTTTAAATGGATCCAATATGGCAGAGATAAGAATGTCGTATCTTGCGATTCCCCAAAAAAACTTGTCAGCCATGTTTAGATTTTCCTGCCTTAACGCTGTTTCAAACTTCCGCCGACAGACGGCGTAGTGTGTTGTTGACATATTTCATTCAACCAATGGCAGCGCTCGGTACATACGTACGCTAGAGACAGGAGACAATCACAGGAACCTCAACACCAGTGCAGCATGTGGTCCGTGACAGAGGCAGGCGATGTTGTCTGCCCCACCGGGAGTACGGAGATGAAGTGAGGAAGTTCAGGTAAGCCAATCACTTGTCATGTGGAGAGTCAGCTTGGTATATTGTTGCTAAAACGTGCTAGTGAGTGAAACATTTTTGTTAACCTGCATGAAGGTATCCTTTAGGTAACGTTATAAACGTGTCTCTCTGTCAGTTCTTAGCCATGACTTTGTGCTCCAAGTTGTCCATGATCAGTCTCATTACCCTGTTTTGACCTCCTCTGTAGGTAAAAGTGTAATATACTTGCATGCACCAAGTTATCTCACCATGGAGGGGAAAGGATATGGGGCCACACACACTTCAGTACGTGATGTCATTTCAGTATTTTCATAGAGGTGAGGCCATTTACTGAGCAGCAGAGCTTAGCAAACTTATCAGTCATTAAGATTTGCCACTTCTGCCACCAGGGCACTGCCCAGTAATGTGGCTAGGATTAGGAGAGGAGCTCAGACATTGTCAGCTGCTCAGATATTGGGAAGTAGATAAAACGGCATACTTTCCAAAGAGCAGCTTGCTGTATTATGGCTTAAAACACTGTCGCTCTACTATAAGTGCAATAACAATAAGTAAAAAGCTTTTTCACAGTGCTCGAGATAAACTAACTTCCTATTAAAACATAGATACTTTAAATTCACAAGTATAACTTAGTCATTGTATTTCTTTGTTTTCTTCATTTCCACAGATTAAGTTTATCAACTATGTAAACTTTCTACTTCATTGCTTCTTAACCTTTAACTACTGGCCAGTCACTTTTACCTCTCTCTCTCTCTCTCTCTCTCTCTCTCTCTCTCTCTCTCTCTCTCTCTCTCTCTCTCTCTCTCTCTCTCTCTCTCTCTCTCTCTCTTATGATCCTGGTTATGATGACCAAGCAAATAATTTTCCTTTTATAGGAGACTGAGTGTCACCTGAAAGTATAACGGGTGCTACAACACCTAGCAGCCCATATGTCCCAGCAGTGGTGCAGCGTCGGACCCTTAAACTTCCAGGCAGGAGACACAAGATGGACACAAGATAAAAGATTCTGAAGAAGCAAGACCAAGCATATATTACTGGATAGTTTGCAGAAATGTGTAGATTTCCTTGAATAGTTTCAACCAGAATGACTGCAATAGCTGGAGCTTTTCAGGACTTTGTTGAATATTGCAGGGTATGAAATTTTGTATTTCTTATGCATCACTAAAGGTCTCTTTTGCTTTCTTCAAACAAGTTTTGTATTTTTAATTATTTAATTGTTTTCTATAGGAAATAACATATAAAAAGATGTTTAATAGCAGGCTGTGAAGAATTGCTCCAAATAGTACACACCACAGGTGCTATAAGCTTTACATGTTATTAAGTGTATAATAAGCTCAGCCATATTGTCCTGCAGTTAATTTCTAGAGTCAGATAATTTCTCCCCTTTTTTTTACAATTTAAGTTGTGATTGTGTTCATGTATACCAGCAGTTTTTTCTTTAATTATATTAGTAAAGAAGTTGTTATTATATATATGAAGTCAGATTAAGTGATTTTCAAAAGCATTATAATCAAGTTCATTTAGCCTGTGTCACTCTCAAAGTTATACGCCTCCGTGGTCTAGTGGTTAGCGTGCCTGGCTTCTACTCCGCAGGCCCGGGTTCGAATCCCGGCCCGGGCAGTCGGCGTGCAGCTCACCCAGCTGTTCATCTTCCCTCTCAGCCTGGTCGATAAATGGGTACCTGGGGAAATCTGGGGAAGGTAATCTGTGATAACCCAGATATCACATTGGCCCTGTGTCCCGGGGTAATGGGGGCTCCCTTCCACCACAGGCTCAAGGACCAATGTTACGGAGATGAGCACCGAGGCCATGTGCTGCTACTGCGTATCCCCCCAACTTGACTACTTTTACTCTAAAAGTATAAAATTTTGTGTTTGTGAGTATGTGAGCGTGTGTGTGCATGTGTGTTTGTGTGTGTGTGTGTGTGTGTGTGTGTGTGTGTGTGTGTGTGTCACATCCTGGAGAGCCCAAGACTTCTCTCAAAACTCTGATGACTCGAGAAACAGTCTTGCTTCCAGTTATATCTTGAGAGCCAACAGTCGCCGTGGAAATTTTCTAGGTATAGTGGAATATGTCTTGACAGTGGGCAGTGCCATTGTCTTTGAAGAACTCCACCGAGTTCTTAACGAAACACACCCATACACCAATTTGCTTGATGATTTCCTGTATTTTATTGCCAGTACACTATTTAACACATTTAAATATTTAATAATGTATATATCAATGCCCACTTTTACATTATGTTCTCAACTTGTGCCAGCAACATATGAGTCAGTACTTTAGTAAGGTTAGGTTACATAAATGAAAAAAAAGTGCATATTTGAGTTAAAAACAGAAACATTATTTTCTTGTCAATACCACAAAAAAAAAAAAAAAGACGAATTTCAAGGTAAGGTTTTTTTTTATAGTCTATGGACAAAAAACCTTTATTTTCTAGTTTTAATGTTGTGCTATAAGTAAAAAATGAAGTTATTCTATATTTTTCACTTAACCTTTTTGCATGAAATAAATAATATATATATATATATATATATATATATATATATATATATATATATATATATATATATATATATATATATATATATATATATATATATATATATATATATATATATTTTACTATAAAGGAGGCAGCTCAAGGGCACACAAAAAAAAATAATAATAATAAAAAAAGCCCTACTCGCTGCTCCCAAGAGAATTAAAAGAGGTGGCCGAAAGAAAGATCAATTTCAGGAGGAGAGGTGTCCTGATACCCTCCTCTTGAAAGAGTTCAAGTCGTAGGCAGGAGGAAATCAATATGAAGGAAGATTATTCCAGAGTTTACCAGCGTGAGGGATGAAAGAGTGAAGATGCTGGTTAACTCTTGCATAAGAGGTTTGGACAGTGTAGGGATGAGCATGAGTAGAAAGTCGTGTGCAGCGGGGCCGCGGGAGGGGGGGAGGCATGCAGTTAGCAAATTCAGAAGAGCAGTCAGCGTGGAAATATCGATAGAAGATAGAAAGAGATGCAACATCGCTGCGGAATTTAAGAGGTAGAAGGCTATCAGTAGGAGGAGGAGAGCTGATGAGACGAAGAGCCTTAGACTCCACTCTGCCCAGAAGAGCTGTGTGAGTGGAGCCCCCCCACACGTGAGATGCATACTCCATACGAGGGCGGACAAGGCCCCTGTATATGGATAGCAACTGCGCGGGGAAGAAGAACTGGCGGAGACGATACAGAACGCCCAACCTCGAGGAAGCTGATTTAGCAAGTGAGGAGATATGAAGTTTCCAGTTGAGATTTTGAGTTAAGGATAGACCGAGGATGTTTAGTGTTGAAGAAGGTGACAGCTGAGTGTTGTCGAAGAATAGGGGATAGGTGTTTGGAAAATTGTGTCGAGTTGATAGGTGGAGAAATTGAGTTTTTGAGGCATTGAAGGACACAAGGTTCCTTCTGCCCCAATCGGAAATGATAGCAAGGTCTGAGGTGCAGCCTCCAGTCTGGAGTCGTGTACTTCCTGTTGTGATGGTCTTCTATTGAAAGAAGTTGAATAATGCAGAGTGCAGTCGACGGCGTATGAGTGGACAGGACAGTTTGTTATGGAAAGAAGATCATTGATGAATAACAGGAAGAGAGTGGGTGATAGGACAGAGCCCTGTGGAACGCCACTGTTGATAGGTTTAGGGAAAGAGCAGTGACCGTTTACCACCGCGGAAATGGAACGGCCGGAAAGGAAACTGGAGATAAAGGAACAGAGAGAGGGATAGAATCCGAAATGGGTAGTTTAGAAAGCAAAGACTGGTGCCAGACTCTATCGAAGGTTTTCGATATGTCTAGCGCAACAGAGAAAGTTTCACCGAAACGGCTAAGAGAGGATGACCAAGAGTCAGTTAAGAGAGCAAGAAGATCGCCAGTAGAACGCCCCTTGCGGAATCCATACTGGCGATCAGATAGAAGGTTAGAAGTAGAAAGGTGCTTTTGAATCTTCCGGTTAAGGATTGATTCAAAAGCTTTAGATAGATAGGAAAGTAAAGCTATAGGGCGGTAGTTTGAGGGATTAGAACGGTCACCCTTCTTAGGCAGAGGCTGTACAAAGGCATACTTCCAGCAGGAAGGAAAGATAGATGTTGATAGGCAGAGACGAAAGAGTTTGACCAGGCAAGGTGTCAGCACAGAAGCACAGTTTTTAAGGACAATAGGAGGCACTCCATCAGGTCCATAAGCCTTCTGAGTGATGAGGCCAGAGAGGGCATAGAAAACATCATTTGGAAGAATCTTAATAACAAGCATAAAGGAGTCAGAGGGGGGATGAGTAGGAGGAATATGCCCAGAATCGTCCAGGGTGTAGTTCTTACAGAAAGTTTGAGCGAAGAGTTCAGCCTTAGAGACAGATGAGACGGCAGTGCTGCCGTCAGGGTTAAAGAGAGGAGGGAAAGAGGAAGAAGTGAAATTGGAGGAGATATTTTTGGCAGATGCCAGAAGTCACGGGAAGAATTAGAAGCAAGGTGTTGCTAATTTACCAGCAATAGGTTACCATGTGATGGAAATGAGCACCGAGGCCACACACAGCTATGTGTACAGCCCCAACTTCACCCTACCTTTACTAGACACATCACCTATAACACCCATTAAAACTAGCATAGTAAATAGTAAATGTAATACCTTAATACAGTAAATATCATTGAGACAAGAATGAGCCATGGAATGACTAAATTACCAAAATATCCAACAAACATATAATGCATGTTGCAAAGAATGGGTAATTGCTTAGCAGGAGCAGTCTATTCATCATCATCATTTCATCGACGCCTGCGCCTGCTCCTAGGAGCTCCCACCAGGGGATGGCCACGGCAGAAGAGTTTCCACCTTTCTCTATCCAGACCGTCCCTCCTTGCCTGCTCAAAGTCTTCAAAGATCTTTCCCCCCTCTCCCTAACATACTCTTGCACCCTATCCCTCCATTTCACCGGAGGTCATCCTCTAGCATTCCCTCCCTCTATCTCACTCACATACACCCTTCTGGTCATCTTACTTTCCTCCATTCGCTCCATGTGGCCAAACCACTTTAAAGTATGTCGCTTCACTTCTTCCACCACTCCACACTTCTTCCTTTCACCCCTGTGATACATTCCAAAACGCTCGTACACACTTTCATTACTCATTCCATCCATTCTACTCACACCACAAGCACTCCTCAAATAACTCATTTCCACTGCCTGCACTCTAGACCTCTGACTTTCATTCCAGGCCCACGTTTCACTTGCATATGTGAGGGTTGGAGCAGTCTATTTGAGCAGTATATTTGAGATGCATATTACTTATTTCCTGTGGTATGTTATGATACTTTTCAATGGGGATCTGTTTAATAACACAATTCAGCTATGAAAGTGCTACAGCAAATTTACCCCAGAATTCACTATAACAAGCACTGCGGCATATATTGCCCAGCCGTCTTCACTCCTAAATCTATTTACAAACTAAAAGAAACCAGCTTCAACCTAGTGGATGGTAACCTAACTCTGCTAAAATTGTAACCAATAATTGCCACTGGGGATAGTAGCCTATCGTTACAGAGGAGAGTAAACTGTCAACCCATGTATGAGAGTCACCAAATCAACTCTAGTACTTTCATAATTGTTTCCTGGTGATAACTAGCTCCACAAAAAAAAAGACATGATAGTTTACCCAGTAATGAATAGTTTGTGTCTCTAAAATAGGTCGCTAAAATCTGCTAAGCAATGGCAGGGGGACACCCAGAAATATGTTCAGGGAGATTGGAGGGCAGAGAAAAAGACTAACCAAGATAAATTTTTGGGGTGCAGAGCCTGAAACCTCATCAATGGTAAACGGTAAACGGGTGGGGCCCGGCCCATCCTTGGTTGTGCTAGTGGTCTAAGGTATTACAAACATCAAAGTAAGACTAAATTATTCACCGAGCATGTATGAGTACCCACATTATCCCCTGGTGAATCTCCTGGTAGCATTACAAGCCCTCCATATATATTATCACAAGTGTTTACAGCAGGATATTTGATTCAATAGTGGAGAGTGGAGAGTTTAGAATTACTGGAATAAACATACTGAAAAGCAAAAAAAAAAAAAAAAAAAATGTGGTTTCAACCAAAAAAACAAACAAACATGGTTTAAACCCAAAAAACCTGGTTTAAACAAAAAAAACTGTTTAAACCAAAAAAAAACATGGTTTTTGTTAAAAAAAAAAACATTGGTTTTTGCCAACCCTGATATATATATATATATATATATATATATATATATATATATATATATATATATATCCTTTCTCTCTCTCTGTAATCTTTAGGCGTGGAAGGCGATATGTGTGTGTAATATAATAATAATAATAATAATAATAAACGGTTTATTTCATGAAGTACCAGGCAGCCCTAGAGCTGAAAATATACATCAATGGAAGATGAAATGAAATGAATGAGACAAATGAACAAAGTAGTATGATCGAAAATAAAAAGGAAAATAGAAATAACAATAATAGCAATAATCATAGTAAAGATAATAATAATAATCACGATAATAATAATGATAATAATAATAGTAATCATAATAATAATAATAATAATCATAATAACAACAACAATAAGTCCTAATGAAAAATATTTACAAAACATACAAATTGTGCTGCTCTTAATTTGCATTGTTGATATATTTGACCATCACGGGCACTGCGCTGTTCTTATAGCGGTCAGTCCGTGCCCGTATCGGGGCAATAATGTTGTGGTGTCGCACTGATTGCTGAGGGCGGTTCACTGCGGGTGGGAGGATGTGTCTGTGTCTGGGCTGGTTGAGAAGCTTGGTTGCGAACCGGTGTAGTAGGGTCTCGTGACGGTGTTGTAGGCTGGTGAGATGGAGGAGTCGAGGGCGTCCTGGTAGCTGGTGTAGTGAGGGCCCAGGATGATTTTGCAGGCTCGCTTCTGGACGCGTTCAAGTTGGCGGCGCTGCGTGATGTTGATGGAGGAAGACCACGCTGGGGACGCGTATGTCAGTTTGGGGAGGATGAACGAGGAGTACACGCTCGCCAGCGCACACTCAGGGGCACCCAGCGTTTTGAGTCTCCTCAGCAGGTACAGTTTATAGGTGGCAGATCTGGTGAGCTGGGAGACGTGCTCCTTCCATGTGAGTTTGTTGTCCAGGGTGACTCCAAGTAGTTTTGCTGATGTAACTACCGGAGGAGTGTCGTTGATGGACACCACAGGGGGGCAACAGGGGCAGAGGAGGTGTTGATGTGTAGGAGTGTAGTTTTGGTGTCGTTGATGGTGACCATGTTTTGTGTTGTCCATGTGTGTAGGTTGTGTAGTGTTTCCTGGAGGTGGGAATAATCTGGGTTGCTGTTGTCAACTGTTACTCCCACTGTGGTGTCGTCCACGTACTTCCAGCGGTGGGGTGTGTGGGTCAGGGCGTCATTAATTAGGATAAGGAAGCACAAAGGGCCCATTTTGGACCCCTGAGGTGGGGTACCTCAGGGGTACCTACGGTAAGGTGTAGAGGAGGGGAGGCCACTCCCTGAAATCTCACCACCTGTTTACGCTGGTGCAGGAAATCAGCCAGCCAGGAGACCAGGTTAGGGTGAAGCCCTAGGTTTATTGCTTTGTTGATGACTGTGGTGTGGTGAACTAGGTCAAAAGCCTTTCGGAAATCAATAAAAGCGAGAGAAACTGATGTTGTGCGTTTTTCAAGATTTCTGTAGGCAAAGTCCAGGAGATTAATTAGGCAGTGTGTGGTGGAGGTTGACTTGATATTGCCGTACTGTTGTGGGTCTATGAGGGGAGCAAGATGAGTGTAAGTCCACTTGAAAATGAAGGCTTCACACAGGAGGCTGGGAATGGGGGTGATAGAAATAGGCCTCAAGTCACTCGGTGATTGAGGGGTGGTGGTCTTGGGAATCGGAGTGACATATGCTGTTTTCCAGTCAGCAGGACACTGACTTTGACGGAAGGAAGCGTTAAAAATAGAGGCGAGGGGGGTGGCCAGCTCGGGGGCAAACTCCTGGTACAGTTTGATGGGGAGATCAGTGGGCGTGGTGGACCGCTTTGTTTTAAGTTGTCTTAGTGACCTGGCGACCTCATAGGCCTCAACCGTGGGGAGTGGTGATGGGGCGGGCAGGTAAGCTGGGAGTGAGGTCAGGTCCAGGCTGGGAGGGACTGACAGATGGCCGAGAAGTGGAGATTGATGGCCTCAGCTGCTTCAGGTGGCGGGAGGTGAGATACGCCCGGGATGGAGGGGGCGCTGTTGTTGAGGCCACACAAGGCCTTAATTTTTGAAAACCATTTCCCAATGTTAGCTTGCTTAAGGCTGTGGATCTTTTGGGGGTAGTATGTGGCCTTGGCTCGTTTGATTTCCCGGATAACTTTGTTGCGGAGGGGCTTGTAGAGTGTAGGGTTGGTGTGGAAGGCGTCATTTCTCTGTTCAATGAGACGTTTTATTCTGGGTGTAATCCACGGGTGTCTGAAGGTGCACTCGTCTTGATTTTAGCGGGAAGAAGTGGTGGTAAGCTGCGGTAATTGTGCTGGTGTAGTTGCTCCATTTTTGGTGTACGTCATCCACTGTAAGGACTTCAACCCAGCGGTGGCGTGTTATCCATTGGCCGAACGCGCGGATGGCTGAGTCCGTAACAGGCCGGTAGGTCTTGGTGGCTGGCGGGGTTTTGTTGGATGTGGTAGGTGCAGGTGTCCAAAGAACTGACAGGTGTGTGCTGCGTCCCATGGGAGGGAGGGGCTTAGGGGGAAGGTAGTGGGAAGTGAGGTCAGTGAGGATTAAATCCAGTGTGTTTGTGCCGTGTGTGAAATTTACTACTTGTGTGAGATGTAGCTGGTCCTCAATATCACTGGTGTGGAGTTGATTGAAGTCACCGCAAACAACTACTTTTGCAGAGGGGAAGAGAGTGCGCTGCTGGTCCATTTCTTCGATGATGTGGTTGATCAGCAAGGTGGCGGAGGCGGCGCGGGGAGGGTAGTAGACCAGACAGATTAGTACCGAGGAGCGAGTCGGGGTGGGAGGGGTGAGAGCCTGACCCAGAGGGTTTCCACACCCTCAGGTGTCTCAACAGGGAGTAGGCAGGGGTTGAGGTGGGTGTGGCAATGGCGCTAACCCACCGCCTCGTTTACCTCTTCTCAGACGATGGAAGAGCTGGAAATCAGTGATGTTAAAGAGCTCGGGTACTATCTGCCACGCCTCTGTGATGGCCACAACGTCAGCGCTGGTGGATTTGATGGTGGTGATGACTTCGTCTAGCTTGTTGTTGAGGGAGGTAACGTTGGAGAGTAGCAGGGTTGGCAGGTTGTACCACTGGCGAGGCACTTCGATGTGTTTGTAGTCCTTGGCATGCTTGGGTTTAGTATTTCTCCTGGTGGTGGTGATCACTGGTATGTTATGTGTCACTCGTGAACTTTTCCTGGCACTGCGGTTTTTAAAAATATGTAGTTCCTTTAGCTTCCGGATAACGTTCGCTGGGGGGTAGGCGGAGGCACGTCGTAGGCGGTATAGATAAGTAGTGTTGTATCTCACAGTAGAACACATCGCACTAAACACTAATGACGAGATGAGAGCAATGATGAAGAAAGTGGGTGTGGGTGAAGGTGTGAGAGAGGTCAACACCTGACCCGGGCTGCTCTGAGGAGCGCCAACAACCATGACCTCTTCGCGCGAGCGATGGAGTGTGTGTGTGTGTGTGTGTGACCAGTGCGGTACAATATATAAACAAAAATAAGTAAGTATAACTATATGAGTAATACAGAAGCTATTGATAGCCTAGCCCTGAAATCTCTCTCTCTCTCTCTCTCTCTCTCTCTCTCTCTCTCTCTCTCTCTACTGACTCTCACGGGTCCGTTAAAAGTTAACGAGTCCTACGGAACTTAAAAGTGGCAAGTAAAGAAGAAAACGAAGTCTTAGGTTAAAAGTTGGCGAGTTCCTCGAGTCTTAAAAGAAAACGGCATGTAAGAAAGAAAACAGAATAGATTAGGCGTAACTTAATAATATAGGAAATATGAAAAAAAAAAAAAAGCAATTTAAATGAACCTTTAGAAGCAAACTAATGTTGTGGACGATTCTTGTGTGGTGAGTGAAGGCTGCAGCCGTCGTATGAAAAGTGACTGCTATTAAGCGTGACGTGTCGCGGGTTGAGTTGTACAGAATCGTGAAATTCTTGCTATGCTCTGTCGTATCAGTCGCACCTAAAGGTTCACCGGGCAGGGCAATGACATCACGATACTGATGTAAAAGCTTCAGAAGCGGGCCTTTAAGCTCGGGATAATCGACCACTTTGACTAAAGAATCGATAGATGAGGCCTGACATGTTTTGTCGCCGGCGGCGGGTTGACCCACCGGGCCGACACAAGGCATGTACATGAAAAGTTCCAGAAATTTGAGTACTTTAGATAGAGACATATTTTCTTCCTCTGTCCAGCCACCAGCTTTCAAACATAAGCCCAAATCAGGAGACAACCGATAGGCGTCCACTTGTCCTGCAAAAATCCCTTTACTCTCCACAGCTGAAATCAAATTGGTCACAGCTACATTTACGCCTTTGACGAGGCTGTGCCTAACATCTTCCCCAAAAGACTCCAGAAAATGTGACCGAAACTGGGCATAATCTTTGGTTTGTTGCGGTTCCATGAACGCGCTGGTGTACATAAGAGCTGATGCTTCTGTTCCCGGCTTTAATCTGAACCTAATGAAGGAGATTTTATCTCCCGGTTCTGACACAAATGAGTTATTCATAACATCCTCGCATTGTAGGATGAAGTCTCTCGCACTGTAATCCAGTTCATTGCCTGCGAAAGCTCTGACTGATGCCGGCGTCGGCGCCTGGCAGCGGGGAGGAATGGGCGGGTGGAGCAACCACGCTCCTCCTAAGGTCGCCGCCAAAAGTCCGCCCTGGTCTGGCGAAGGGAACCGCCTACCCACGACAGGCGGCGTCGTAGAGAGACAAGTGGGCGTCTCGGAATTGGTACGAGACCCCCGGCAGCGGAGCGGTGAGGTGTCGCACGGGGTGGGGCGGCGGAGTGTGCTGACTCTGACTCACCAGGGCAGAGGGAGGGCGCGGCCTGTGTCAGCGTTCTTGCACTCACTCCTCAGTCTCCCCCTTGACGACACTTGCAATTGTTAATATGTTTGAGAGAGAAGGATAACACTGATTGAACACTTCGGATGGTCCGGAAACCGCTGCCACCACTTTTGTTAGCCGTTTTTGTTAGCTGTTTTTAAGTGTTTTTGTTTAAGGCGCGAACTGTTATCTCACGTCAGGTCCGGTGTACCGTTGCCTGCTTTCTCCAGTTGATGGAAGTGGTTGAGGCAACACAATAGCCTTTACTTAAATGAGGTGTATTATGTGTTGCCCGAGCGAAGCCGTTAAGTTCACTTTGAGTTCACTTAATTTACTCTCTCTCTCTGGTTGATATAAACAGTTATTTTGGGCGTTTTAACTATATTAACAGTCTTACAGAATAGTTACAGGTTTTGTGGAGGAGTCGTACGCACACCTCGAGCAGTCGTCTGCTCTCGCCCGTCACCCGCTGAAATCTCCGGCTTCTCGCCGCTGCAGGAGCAATCCGGTGCAGAAGGCTTGTTGAATCAGCACCGTTCCCACGGCAAGGAGCACCTCCTAAGCACAACGTGTTTATAAACATCCTTTGACGAGGCTGTGCCATGGCATTGCAACATACATTCACACATTCACATGTACATTGTACATGTGAAGGCTGTATGAGATGCATAGTCCATATGAGGGTGGACAAGGCCCCTGTAAATGGATTGTAACTGTGCGGGGGAGAATAACTGGCGGAGACGGTACAGAACGCATAGCCTCGAGGAAGCTGATTTAGTAAGACAAGAGATATGAAGTTTCCAGTTGAGATTTTGAGTTAAGGATAGACCGAGGATGTTTAGTGTTGAAGAAGATGATAGCTGAGTGTTGTCAAAGAAGAGGGGATAGTAGTTTGGGAGATTGTGTCGAGTGGATAAGTGGAGAAACTGTGTTTTTGAAGCGTTGAAGGACACCAGGTTCTTCTTCCCCCAATCGGAAATAATAATAAGGTCTGAGGCTAAGCATTCTGTTGCCTCCAAACTGGAATCGTTTAGTTTCTTTTGGGTGGGTCTTCTATTAAAAGAAGTTGAGTAATGCAGAGTAGAATCATTGGCGTAAGAATTGATAGGACAGTTCGTTTTGGAAAGATCATCAGTGAGCAACAGAAAGAGAGTGGGAGATAGGACAGAGTCCTGCGGGACACCACTGTTAATAGGTTTAGGAAGAACAGTGACCGTCTACCACAGCAGAAATAGAACGGTCAGAAAGGAAACTGGAGATAAAGGAACAGAGAGAAGGATAACAACCGTAGGAGGGTAGTTTGAAAAGCAAAGATTTGTGCCAGACCCTATTAAAGGCTTTTGATCTGTCCAGCGCAATAGCAAAAATTTCACCGAAACGGCTAAGAGAGGATGACCAAGAGTCAGTTAGGAAGGCAAGGAGATCACCAGCAGAACGCCACTTGCGAAACCCATGCTGGCGATCAGATAGAAGGTCAGAAGTGAAAAGCTGCTTTTGAATCTTCCGGTTAAGGATTGATTCAAAAGCTTTAGATAGACAAGAAAGTAAAGTTATAGGTCGGTAGTTTGAAGGATTGGAACGGTCACCCTTCTTAGGCACAGGCTGTATGAAGGCATACTTCCAGCAGGAAGGAAAGGTAGATGTTGATAGGCAGAGGCGAAAGAGTTTGACCAGGCAGGGTGTCAGCACGGAAGCATAGTTTTTAAGGACAATAGGAGGCACTCCATCAGGTCCATAAGCCTTCAGAGGATTGAGGCCAGAGAGGGCATAGAAAACATCATTCTTAAGAATCTTAATAACAGGCATAAAGGAGTCAGAGGGGGGATGAGTAGTAGGAATATGCCCAGAATCGTCCAGAGTGGAGTTTTTAGAAAAAAAAGTTTGAGAGAAGAGTTCTGCCTTAGAGATAGATGAGACGGCGTTGCCGTCAGGACTAAGGAGGGGAGGGAGAGATTAAGAAGTAAAGTTGGAGGAGATGCTTTTGGCTATATGCCAGAAGTCCCGGAAAGAATTAGAAAAAGCAGGGTTTTGGCATTTTCTATTAATGAAGGAGTTTTTGGTGGTAGGAGAATAAATTTTACACGATTCCGGCTAGAAATGTAAATATCATGGTTAGAGGAAGTTCGAAGGCTCTGGTATCTTTTGTGAGCTGCCTCTCTATCTTTGACAGCACGAGAACAAGCGTGATTAAACCAAGGCTTTTTAGCATGAGGAGTAGAGAAAGTATGTGGAATGAATGCCTCCATTCTAGAGACAATCATGCACCTCTGTGATGCCCTGAACACACAGAGGGGTATCGCTCCTGGAAGCAATAATCATTCCACGGGAAATCGGAAAAGTACATCCTCAGGTCGCCCCACCGAGCTGAAGCAAAATGCCAGAAGCATCGCCTCTTCGGTGGTTCCAGAGGGTGTACAGGAGCGATAGGACAGGATACAGAAATAAGGTTGAGATAGGAGGAGCCCAACGGAGATAACAGTTTGACAGAGTAAGTAGAAGGGAAGAGGTAAGGAAGAGGTCTAGTATGTTGGGCCAGTCTCCAAGACGGTCGGAAATACGTGTAGGGTGCTGTACCAACTGCTCTAGGTCATTGAGGAGAGGAAAGTTGTAGGCTTGTTCACCAGGCTGGTCAGTGAAAGAGAATGAAAGCCAAAGCTGGTGGTGAACATTGAAATCTCCTAGGATGGAGGTTTCAGCGAAGGGAGAGTGGGTCAAGATATCCTCCACTTTAGAGTTCAAGTAGTCAAAGAATTGTACATAGTTAGTAGAGTTAGGTGAGAGATAAACAGCACATATATATTTAGTAATAGAATGACAATGAAGTTTTAGCCAGGTGGTGAAAATTCTGAAAAATCAAGGTCGTGGGCACGAGAGCAAGTGATGTCGTTGCGCACGTATGCGCAACATCCAGCTTTAGAGAAGGAGAGATGGTGCTCCACAGAATGAAAATTAGAACGAAGACGGCGAATGTTGCAGAAATTGAAAAGAAACAGGTTCGAGGAGTTATCAAGACACCTCTCAAGTATGCAGCCAGAAGGGGAATTTGTGCCCCCCCCCCAGGCGGGGACTCCGAGGCACTAGTTTTGTACGCCATTTTGTATTTTGGGAAAAGGTGTGTATGTTGCGTGAATATAGTGTGGTGTGGATAGAGAGAGGAACTGTCTTTAGAGAGCATGTTGAACTACTCTCTGGTGTTGATGAGACAATAGGGAAACAGTTAGTGAGGACATGGGAAGGGTCTTTGGAGGGCTTCAGCACCCTCCTCACTTCCCATATATACCTCACCCGGAGTGGCTTGCGCCCGTTCGGTAGGTGTCTTCCTACCTACTCCACACGAAAGAGGAATGATACTCTTATTGATAGAATAAACGTTTAGTGGATGATGTTATACTCTGAATTTTACGGAATATCTTATTTAAATTCTTCTGAGACAGCGTCTTGATAGCCACTAAACGCGAACTTTAATGGAAGTTATTTTTCAAATTATATTTGTCATTTACTTGTAAGATCTGTTTCCTATTTCATGTGAGTGAGTTTTAAAACTGAGTTATGTAAAAACTATATATAAACTGAGTTATATAAAAAAAAAAGCTGCCATGGATTATCCATCTCTGCAACAAGTCGTTGTTTCGGGATGCATGTTGCCCTTTTTTCTTCGGTAGATGATATGATGCAAGTGTCAGTCATACAAAGGAATGTTTCATATGAAAGAAAATTTTTTGCTATTAAGAACTAAAAATGATAAATAACATAACACATTTCAAGGAACTTTTATCCTTTAGTTATGGTGTGCGTTTTTTTCGACATGCCGTTTTCGTTACGATATTGCCCATTTCCTTTTAAGCGATCATAGTGCGAATGGAAAAATAACATTGGTTCTCGAATTATAATCGTGTTACTGCGTACTCATTGTTCCTGATCCTTTAATGTAGCACCGGGTTAGCTGGGTGACTATATTTTGCTATGGACAGTATCGAATTTCACCAGATTGAACTGTCATGTCGGAAACCAATAACCATAACCACTGCATCACCAGCGTTCCTCTCGATTACATTTTATTTTTTTAAGATTTTGCACTTAGTTTCACGAACGTACTTTACATAAATGCAAGGATTAAAAAAAATATATCAATCAAAAGGTAAAGACCTTTATGACCCGTGCTCCAAATCATCACTGGAATGTTTCTAAGGAGCCAGAAAAATATTTTCGTTTAGATATTGGCTTCAAGGTCGACTGATAAGGAATGTTAGAAATCTGAAGTCGTGCTTCATTTCGAAATTTATATGTTGACAATTGTCTCGCATCATAAGTTGACTCTTATCGGAAATGATTATCATGTACTAGAGTCTAAGCTTTAACTTTCCACAACATACCACCCATTCATTCTATGTTACACACACACACACACACACACACACCACGCACGCAAACATACTTACATTTCTGTTGACACACCGCGCTATATTTTATGGTGTGCGTTGATGATTAATTCTACATTTCGTCGCAAGGAACGTTGGTAAATAATGGTATTTTTTCCTGTAACATTATGCCGTAACCAGTATGCATCCAGACACCATAGAAGTAACTGTAAACTCTAGAATAACGTGTCTTCCGCATGAATCCATAAACTATATGAGCTTATCCATGAGGATGCAAAGCACAAACAGGCAGAATGATGAGTGAGGGGAGAGTAGAAGTGATAGCCAAACAATGGAACGCCAAGGCAGCTATAATGTGAATAAGACCATATGAAGAAAAGCGACACGAGCAAGTAAGGTTAAAAGAAATAGGTATTACACTATGTTCTAAGAGACATGGTTGTTTAATATAGTAATCTTTCACTAACTTGATGAACTATGATGAACTAAGCTATCACTAGTAGAGTCAACCAAGTATAAGCACTTCGAAACTGTTTTGCATTAGGAAACAAAATTTGAGGATCTAGAACACGCACTGTACGAAAAAACCTCTCGCACTCTAGTTTGAGGATAGAAATGAAATCAGGTAAAAATCGAAGAAAAAACAGGGCGGAAGGGTCCGTAGTTAAAAAAATGTATGTGTGTGGGGGGTGGGGGTTGTAGGTATGTGTGTGTGTGGCATGCTCACGAGTTGGACTCGTAATCGCCAGCAGGTACCCTCCCGACATGAGCAAGTGCTCTTTTATAGTCGATCTATGGGTACTGCCAGGACTTCACACACCACACCCCCCATCCCCTTTGCTTAAGGGGGGACAGTAACCACTCATAGTCAACGGAAAGAATCCGGCCGGGCTTGAACCGCCGCCCTGTCAGGTTGTGAAACCTGGCAGCGCAGCGCTCTAACCAGTTGCGCCACGGAGTGGTGTGTGTGTGTGTGTGTGTGTGTGTGTGTGTGTGTGTGTGTGAGAGAGAGAGAGAGAGAGAGAGAGAGCATAGTCCCACAAAAAGAATGTTGGACACTGCTCACCACAGATAGAAAGGACCGTTGGTTTTGTTAACACTTCTTCTGTTTCCAGTTTATATTTTATATTTAACCTTAAAGTTATTTTCTTGTTTTCTTCTGCTGTCGGCTGTAAAGGGGAACAGCCAATCATTTTTCCCTCCTTTCTCCTAAAATTTACATGACTTGCTACGTAGGTATTGGTATCCTGATTTCGCACAAATCTGTATGCAGCCGGGTCTGTCTTCCTCATCAGGAATACATTTACTTGATTGGTGATATATCTGGAAATCTTCCTTTTGTTCTTTCACAAGTATGAAAAAAGCATTTTGGAGAATAGCACTGAAATCTTGGTTCCGTTGTTTAAAGTTAAAGATTCAGACCAAGGGCATAACTAAATATGAAATTTTGAAGCGCTGCTTTCAAACAGTGAAATGTACCAGGGCATACCAATAATCGGTATCAATTTAAATTATAATTAGGCGTTCTTGGGCAAATCTGTGTACAGTTCTGCTCGATTTATGCAAATTGAAAAATAGATTAAGTTGTGAGTTGTTACACAAAATTAGGGGAAATTATATTCCAGTAGTAACTTATCACTTTATCAGCAAAAAAGCAGTCACTACGATAAGCCAAAAAGAGAGTCAATATTGGTTGGAGAGGCGTCTTGATATTCACTTCTTGAACTAGTTAAAGTCGTAGGCATGAGAAAATACAGACGGAGAAAGGCTGTTCCAGAGTTTACCAGCGAAAGTGATGAAGGAATAAAGACTGGTTAACTCATGCATAAGGGATTCAGGAATCTGAATAGCATAGCGATGTGCAAGCTTAGAAAGTCGTGTGCATAGGGACCGCGGGAAGGGTAGAGACATGCAATTAGCAAGTTCAGAAGAGCAACCAGCATGAAAATATCGACAGAAGAAAGAAAGAGAGAACACACTGCAGTGGTATTTAAGAGGAAGAAGATTATCAGTAAGAGGAGGGAGTTGATGTGACAATTTGAAAGATCCTTTGACTCCACTCTGGCGAAAAGGACTGTGTGTGGACTCCGCCCCCACACCCACATGAGAATACTCTATACTACGGCAGACAAACCAATGGTATATCGATAACATATGGAAAGGGGAAAAAAATACTGAAGACGATACAAAACGCATTACCTCAAGGAAACTGATTTAATGAAGTTTCCCGTTAAGATAGACCGAGGAAGAAGGGGATAGCTAAGTGTTGTTAAAGAATAGGGGAAAGATGTTTTGAAGTTTTTGCCGGGTTACCAGGGGGAGGACACCGTGTATAGAAGGCATTGGTGGACTCTCAGGTCCTTCAGCAATATCCAGAAATTATAGCAAGGTCAGAGATTAAGCGTTCCGTAGCTTCCAACCTTGAGTCCTGAAATTCCTGTTGGTGTGGATTTTCTGATAAAAGATGTTGAGTAATGTAGATTAGAGTCATCGGCATAAGTTATGGAGTATGAATTTCATGTGTGGGGACTAAACACACAAACCCCTTTTGGGGAGAGTTGAGTCAAAGACCCTTCGTCTCATCAGTTCTCTTCCTCTTAATTAAGTTAACCTACTATTGGACACCCCACACTTCCCATATCCAACACCCTGCCACTACTACTTGTTAACCGTTTTTATGTGTTTTTACTTTTTAAAGTAGTTGGTGTTAAGTGTTAAGTTTAAGGCGCGAACTGTTATTTCACTGGTCACAGGGCCGGTGTTACCGTGTCCTGCTTCACAAGTTGATTGTAGAAGGTGAGATAACACAATAGCCTCTTAGTTAAGTGATGTGTGGCCGAGCGGTAGCCGTTATAAGTTCACTTTAGTTCACTTAGTTCTCTCTCTCACATGGACATAAAACATATGAATGTATTTTAACTATATTAACAGTATTACACAAAAGTTTACACTTTACGTGAGCTAGTCGCACCAAACCAGAGCCAGCCACACCACTGTCCCCAGGGCGGCTGAGCACCGCTCGCGTGCCCGTCACCCGTCTTCTCTCCCTGGTCTTCGCGTTGTTCGCTCGTTTTATTTGCTTGTAGTTTGTCCGGAAGGGTGTGGGTTCGGTTGATGACTGCTGATGAAAGTCATCATTTCCTGATCCTAGCGTCAGTTCATCACAGCTTCCCACGGCCAAAAGCACGACGTGTTGTTAAACATCCTGTTGTGCGACACCGACCGGGTGTCGTCACACGTACAGTCATACATTCATATACATATGGCGATATATATATTACATACTATAACCAGTCCACTAACTCCCTCCACCTCTAACCCTCACCAAACAGTTTACTGACCCAATTAACTTACTATTGTACACCCCACACGCCCCATATCCGATATCCGACACCCGGCCACTATCAATAACCAGTAACCACCACCATTAGCCACTAACCACCTTAACTGTGTGGTGAGGGTTAGAGGTGGAGAGGGGTTAGTGGTTAGCGGTGGGGAACTTTGTGGCAATAGGTTGGTGATGGATATGGGGCGTGTGTACGGCACCAGCAGGAGTGTATATTTACGTTATCTTTAGAGTGTGATAGCTTTGTTACGTAAGAACACATTGAACAGATGAACACGGCAGACGGAAGTTAGGTAGGTACTAGCGTGTTAATATATCGATAATAAAAGGTTCATAATGGATTATAGGGATTTAAGGCTTAGGTATTTATATGTAAACATGTAGGTGGAGAGAGAGAGAGAGAGAGAGAGAGAGAGAGAGAGAGAGAGAGAGAGGAAAATATCCATATCAAAGTATTTCTCTCTCTCTCTCGCACACTCTCTCTCTCTCTCTCTTACACACACACACACACACACATACATTTATTTTTTAGATAAAAAAAGCATAAATAGTTATTATGGATGTACTCATAGTCTAATAACAATAGCAGTATAATAGCAAATCTTAAAAAAAAGAAGAATCGGGCATGAATAATTAGCTATAGTATTTCCATGTGAAGCTGGCCGGTGGGGTGGTGGCGGCTGCAGGGTCAGCCACGGCTTTCTAATAAAAGGCCTGGTGTGGGATCCAGAAAGATTTTGCAAAGTTACAGATTTGTTAGCCCTCGTATAGGTAACGTACGCTACCGCTGCGTAGCGAGTTATGTGTGGATCCAGAAAGCTTTAAGTAAGGAGATAGGATCGCGTTGATTGGCCAGAATCTACGTAACCAGCTATGACGTCATAAGACTCGCCAGCGAATCACAAGGGTGTTTTCAGAACCGTCAGCCAATCGTAAGGCAGCCGCCTTCAGCTGTGGGTTCAAAACAACCCGTTCTCTTTTCCCATTTTCTTCCTTTTTCCATCATAATAAGACACAATGGCTATTTATAACGTTTCTAAGACCATATTTACTTTATTCCCGCTTTTTACATCTACGTGATAAGACGTTTATGTTGAAATTAAAGGTTTAAAAAAAAAATAAGGTAAACTGTACTAAATCGTAATCTGGGAACATTCGTTGTTTGCTTCACATAATTTACATAGTCAGTCTGTCGGCTCCCAATTCATGTGCTGTCACCCGACAAAGGCCTATGGTCCCTCCACGGAGGGACAAATCTAGAGATGGATGGATGAATGGATGAGGAGGAGATAGGAAGATGAATAAAGAGAAAGGAAGGAAGAATAGAAGGGAGGAGGGAGGTCTGGCAGTCACCCGCGCGTCGGTGTTGCTGGGAAAACGTATCTTACCGTCCACACTTCTCATGCCTCTCAAAGTGTGTATATCTCGTTTCCAACACTAATATGCCACCAAATGCTATATTCAGCTATAATCGTCCATTTCTTTCTTGAAAAAAGTATTAATAATAACGCTATTAACGCAAATCGAATGCATTTAGTAAGTTACATGACCTACCGGGGTATCTGTAAGTTACCGCACACTTTACATAATCTGTAACCTTTCTGCATCCAACGTACGTTACAAAACCTTTCTGGATCCACTGGTAGCGTACAATGTTACGTAAGCTGACTTGCATAATTGTAACTCGTATCTGGATCCCACCCCTGAGCGTTTGGATGCAGATACACCTTGACGTCACGATGCTCGGTCATACTGAACTTATTAGTTATAACTGAAGCCGCGCGGCCCGCGCCGTTAGTTGGTTGTGACTGTAGAGGGGAGTAGAAGTTCTTGGTCACGGTGAAGCGTCACGACTATTTAGTTCAAGAACTTTGACATAATATCGAACTTCCTTAGTTCTGTACTTCACATCAACATGCCCAGCAAGTGTTGTGTACCTCTTTGCAACGGAAATTATCCTACTGGTCCTAAAGTGGCTATATTTTCTTACCCAAAGGACGAAACATTGTCACGTGTATGAGTTAGAGCCATAAAGAGGGACAATTTTACACATAATCAGGGCAGCAGGGTAAATACTCCAATATAATACCATCGCTGTTATAGTTGCTGATATTCCAGTGCATTTCAAGTTTATTAGAACGTGAGGTGGTAAATATTAGGGGCATTAATGTATAACCGTAGGTTGTCTTATGCAGGGCCAGTGCAAACCTCCCGCTACAGGTCGTCACATTTTCTATAAAAAGAGATCAAGTCATTGTAAGTCAGAAATGTTCAATAGTTAAATGTATTTATTGCAACGGTTTAGAAGTTACCCTTCACATTTAAATGTGAACGCACCGGCAGCATGCCCGTGGGAAGAAGGGAGGGCAGCATGCTGTCCGTTGAATCTTAACATCAGTGGTTACTATTTCCCATTATCCATTGTATTTCCCACTGACGATGATATGATAAACATAAAGATTATCGTACGGAACAATAAAGAACGTGGTGTATCAAAGCAGATAATAAATTTGGCCAGGTGATAGCCAATATACCACACAGTATCCATTAAAACGCATCATTGATCAATAAAACTGTTCACGAGAGGTATATTAATTCCTCTTAAAAAAAAGTTACTACAAAATAAGCCTAGTTTTCTTAAATGCAAAATAATAGCTTAGTCTTCCCAAATGGAAAATAATAGCTTAAGGCGGTGTCACACTAGCACTTTTTCCGTCGATTAATGCGATTTTCGTCGATTTTTCATCATTCCGCATGAACTTATCGCATGAATTTGTCAGACGATCAGGATCGTTTCCGCCTGCAAATTTCCGCCTTTGTTTACATTTCCAAGACCAAGACCGAGACTTTCCGCGTGGCTTCAACCTGTCTCAAACGCTCTCCTGCAGTGACAGCCTTCCTCATCCTGATGTCACTTCTGGCAATAAGAGGTGTCACTAACTCCAGAAGTCTGTGGTACTGGCTCTTGTCCAACCTGATCCAATTCTTCAGAGTCTCATGATCCTCTAAACTCAGCTCTTTTAACAGCCTGTGGTACACACTTTCTCTTTCCCGACGAGCCAACCATGAGCGCATCCATGCACGCTTTTTGGCTTGTTTAGCTCGTCTAAGTCTCACAATACACAGTATTAGGTTCAGAGCAGCGTATCTTTGCCGCAGCGTGGACTCCATATGTTTGTTTACATTCCTTGGTCTGTGCCGACGGAAAGTTTCAGACGAAACACCGTCTGTGTGTGACAGGCCGCAGCCAAGATATCGACGATTTTCAGAAAAACGACGGAAAAAGTTGACGGAAAAAGTACTAGTGTGACACCGCCTTTAGTATTCCTAAATGCAAATTAATAGCCTAGTTTTCCTAAATACAAATTAATAGCATAGTGTTATTAAATGAAAAATAATAGCCTAGTATTCCTAAATGAAAAATAATAGCCTAGTTTTCCTAAATGCAAAATAATAGCATCGTATTCCTACGTGCATAGTAATAGTATTGTCCCTAAATGCAAAATAATAGTCTAATATTCATGTTTGCAAAATATTAGCATGGTATCCATGAATGCAAAATAATATAATAATATTCCTAAATGCAAAATAATAGCCTGGTTTTACTAAATGAAAAATAATAAGCTAGTGTTCCCTCGTTGTGTTTGGAACGCATAGCGCCTTGGAAGTTAGGGAGACGACGGAGCGAGGGAGATGACCAAAGAGACTGTATACGAAGAGATAGTGGTATGTAGTAATTCCTCGGGCGTGCGGAAGTAGCGCCATCTATTGCAGCCCACCAAAAACGTCACTTTTCAGGGGTAGCTTTACTATTTTTGAAGTACCTGCCACAGCACCCTATCCAGCCTTTACTTATTTTTTTCATTATTGTAAAATGATTTACTAATGGGGTAAAGAAAAATATATTTGTTCTTATGTTTTATTAGGTATTATCTACACTATATCAATTTGTTATTTTAGGAAAAAATATGGTGTAGAAAGCATTTGATAATGTATATATATATATATATATATATATATATATATATATATATATATATATATATATATATATATATATATATATATATGTGTGTGTGTGTGTGTGTGGCAAACATATCCAGTGCTTTAAATACAAGCAAAGCATACAACATTCTATGCATGCTAGATTACTATAATGCCTTTGCAACTGTGGTAACCCGGATGTCACACTGGTCCTGTGTCCCAGGGTAATGGGTTCCCTAACACCACAGGCTCAAGGGCCAATGTTACAGAGATGAGCACTGAGGCCACGTGCTGCTACAGCGTATGCCCCCAACCGTACCTTTACCTTTTGCAACATGCTCTTAGCTGAGCAAAAATATCATACTAACTGTACAAGTGCCAGATAATGGCAAGCATTGCATAATGTTTGACAGGGCAGAGAACAAAAGCTTCTAATCATTACAACTGAAATAAACAATGGGAGACACTCAAAGCTTGTTAACTGAACATGACCCGATTTATAACAGGCAAAACCAACAATGGTGCGTTATATACAATGAAAACTATATAAAAATGTTGCAAGGCACATCAATATAGAGCAAAGCACCATAAAACATTCTGAAATACATGATGGAGGACATCAAGAAGGTAACACAGGAGTTGTCTTAAATGGAATGCAATAACTTGGTGGTCCTGGGAGACAGCCGAGACTGGAGGTGAAAATGGGATGTAGGACATGATATGATCTCACAAGCTCTGACCTTGGTGTCATGGTCATGAAGATATTAAGCTCAGTAGGCACAACTATGCAGCGGAGGCACATATGATAAAAGCAAATGAGACAAAATAAGGCAACTCAGTGTAAAAAAATAGCAGGAAAGTTATGCTGCAGTATGTGACACACCAATTAAATTACAGGGCAGAGAGTGATATGTATTTCATAGGCTACATCAGTAAACATGTAGCATTTATTGCAGGAACCACACATTAAAGTTGGATGTAATAAAATATATGTTTTTAGCACACATTAAAGTTGGATGTAATAAAATCATTTGATATGAAACTCCTTGAACTGGCCAACCAAACAAACCACTCTCTGCCCCCCCCCCCTTCATAAAAGCATTATTTTTCACAAGGTTTATGAGGCATTAGTCAAGAATATTAACTGCCATTACATTTTGTCAAAAAAAAAAAAATCACACCTATGTGATTATGTATATCATATAAAGCAGAAAAAACATTGCATGCTGTAATACAAACAAGATTACTCCTGGAAGCCACATTCATGATGCCAGACATGTGATGATAGACACTTAGTGTGATGAAATTACATGCTGTATTTTACATTATGAAACCAAGACAAGTGTCACTGCAGCACATTATTAGGTAAGGCAGACACCAAAAGCTTGTTACCTGAACAAGATTAAATATAACAGGCAAAATCCACAATAAAGCATTGCATACTGATGGCTAGGGAAGAGAACAAATGCTTCCAAGCATTACACCTGAAATAAGCAATGGCAGATATTCAAAACTTGTGAGCTGAACAAGACCTGATTTATAACAGGCAAGACCAACAATGGTGCATTACATGCGATATCTGGCAGGGGATTCCTTGCATTAGAATTGGAAAGTGGCAGACACCTAAAGCTTGTTAACTGAACAAGATCTGATTTATAACAGGCAAAACCAACAATGGTGCATTACATGTGATATCTGGCAGGGAAGATAAATGATTCCTTGCATTACAACTGGAAAGTGGCAGACACCCAAAGCTTGTTAATTGAACAAGATCTGATTTATTACAGGCAAGCCCAACAATGGTGCATTACTTGCAATATTTGGCAAAGTATATGGAAAAAAATTCTTGGCGTAACAAGAGTAATACTAAATAATGGCAAATCCCACGAAGTTTCTCTTCTTTTGACAAAGCCTGTGCTCTTTGCTGCAGGGCTGTCAGAGTCTGTTTGCTCCAGCCAACATTTACTGAAATACCCCTAAGTCATGAGTGAAGTGTTGAAACTGAAGGCAAGTGAAATACTGTGCTCAGAAATCTATTAGCATTTGGACTTTGATAGTATAAGGCCAGAGCAAACCTCCTCTCTTGTAACCCATATCTTCTACTGGGCTTAGATCTTGGTATCTCGCAGCATGTTGAACCTGACCTCAGAAAAAATCCACCTCTATTGGATCTAAAAAATCGCTGGCTCTGGGCAAAAACTGCCCAGGAGTTGTAACAGCCTGGGCTTTGAGCTGCCTTGCCTCCCGGTGCAGACGGCAGACTGTTGTGTGCAGCAATTTTCACTTTTCATGTCTGAAAATACATGAAAAAATATTTAATCACAATTAATCACAATTCTAAATAATAAAATAGGTGTATGTAATTGCATTATTGTCAGTGCTATAAGTGAATCTAAGCACTGACATTATGTCTGCACACCAGCTTCGATGGAAGGCTTCACTTAGATTGCCTGACAAGAGTAATATTTTCAGGAGATGGGGGAGAGGATACAACTGGAGACTCTTGACAGATATAATGTCAAGATCTACAAGCACCCATTTACCATATATATCTTTGATGTTCAGTCCATACTAAAACATTTGTCAATGTGTTGCCACACTAAAAATCTAAAAATTCCCTGTTTCTTCAATGTTAGTCATACCTAAGCCCTGCTAAACCATCCAAGTGAATCAAGAATGAGTTCTGGCAGCATGAGCCAATACTAAATGGCACCACTATAAAAAAAAATTGCCTGCATCATGACGGGCCTGACCGCCAGGCGCCTGAAGAAACCTACCGGCGCTATAGGCAGGTGGGAAAAAAAAGAAAAAAGATCACATCAGAAGAATGGACAAAGGTTTGTTAGTGGCACTTCAAGGTTATGCTACCTCTTCAAAGATTGGCCAGTCATGGTTTAAAGTGGAACAGGATAAACAAGAAGCAGGTAGATATCTGTGGACACTACTGTTACTATCAATTGCCAGCCAATGGCAAAATTTGAACCTATGCTATCAAAAACATAAGACCCATATGCTGATCACTCGACTAATCGTAACGGTACTACACCCATTGAAACATAATAAAGAGTTTGAATATATCATTCAAAATTTCAACCTTTTTACATACGTTTTTTTTAAGATATGAAGCCTACTGGTGTAACAGTTAAATATTGAACTCAATTTGTATGCAGAGATGTGAAGTATGTTATTAAGCTGTAATGTTTCCAACAGATTAGTTGTGATTAAAGCAACATGGAATAGTAACTAAAGAGGATAAATTATCACTGAGAAGAAGAGGTTCCTTACTATATTAATTGTGGTGAGCTTGATGGCCGAGTCGAGTTTCCTCCAACCCCATCAAGTTCACACCCTGTTGAGAGGCAATTTTTTAATCAAAGTGAAAAATGGATGCAAATGGTCACTAAAACTAGTTATTATACTTGGTGTCACAAATTTGGGCAAAGAATTTAGGGAAGGACTCCCGGACTTGGCGTCACTGATGAGGTAAATGATCTCGTGCACTCATTGGGCTATAATATGTACATTGTTATAATGTGTATTATTGTCTTGTTACTATATATTACCTACTGATAATGGAAATACATGTCAGGATTAATCATCAAATACAAGGAAAAAAGAATCATGTATGGAAATTGTAAACTTTTAAGTTCATGTAACAAACAAGGTTTATTATACACAAAAAGGTTGGATACTTCAGATGTAAAAGATTTTTAGATATAACATCACCCCCCTCCTCCATATTGGTTCTTTAAAGCAAGGGTTGACTACAGTTGATTATTATTTGCGGCAGGTTACACGACACTAAATTTTTTTAGTGCAAACCATCTGGAAATCAATGATCATTATAAGGAATACTTCTCATGAGTAGCTACTAAAACTTGATAACCTAGAAGGATGCACCATCAGACTGTAAAGGATAGATATATTATAAGACATAGCTACATTGGTGGATCCAAAGGGGGGCCCAGGCCCCCCCAATGTTCCTGAGTGATACAGGAAAACTAGCTCAAAAGCGCGCTGCGGCTAAAACAATGCTTTGGCACAAAGTCCAGGCCGTTATACCCATTGATTTAGGTCACTCCACCAGTTTTTCAAGACCAGGACTGCCGAGAATGGCTAATCGGTAATGCTAATGCTCCTTCCACCCGCAAAAAGTCTGACGTCCTCCCAAAAACTCATTTCCTGGATCTGCACCCAAAGACATACCGTAACATGGTTCAGTGATCATGGACAAAAAAAAATGTTAAGACAATCAATATCCAATCATTTCAGAATACATAAAGCAGCATCCATATGAAGGAATTCTACAACTTAAAAGTGATGTTGAGCAGGGCATGTGTTAAGTGACTTGCACAGTCTATTTTGTGAAGTCATAATTAGATTAATAACACAACAATCAACAAACACTAGATGAAGTATTCATACCAAAATCAATACATGGAGCTGGTGCACTGCAATGGGAAGCACATTCCTGCAGCTCACCAAGAGGGTTGAATGCTGCCATGTACTTCAGGGGGGGTGGCTAAATGTCTTCACCTTTGGCCTCTTTCTTGGACTCTCCCCCTTCAGCTGCCACATTATCTTGGATGATATCGGACGTGTTCGGATCTATTGGGATGTGGTTGTGTTAGATGGAATAACATACGACAGTGGAACATGGAAGGAAAGAGTATGTCCACACGGTAAAATACAGAAAAATTCTTTGGATACTGAAAGGATGTACAGGGATAACTGGGTGAGAAGGAGAGAGATGCAGATTTTATGTTAAAGAGCTAGTTACACCAATGAAGACTTAAGGCATACACATTCAGAAAGACCACAATTTTGGCTGCTAAACGGAAAAGCACTAGATGTCAAAGTGCCAGGACATTGAAGGAAGTAATAATAAGAAGAGCAATAATAATTAATAAGTATAAATATATTTCTGATATTTTTGTTTATCTTAATACTAGTATTGGAATTTTCAAACACTAAGAATATAATAAATAAATATTCAAAAATTAATTAAAATAAATACATTAATTGTACTAATACTACCACTAACAATATTAACAGCACTGCACCTAATAGACTGAGCAATAAACTGAGTCTGATATGTAACCATAATTAAACTGTCTCTGTCTGAGTGTTATGTGAAGCTTGCTCCATGCACCATGATAGGAATGGCATAAATGCCTGCAGGTTGCTGAGATACTTACAGTCACCAGCCACTTGTAGATATGGCACCAAAATGTATTGGAAGCATTGGCCAACTTCCATTTATTTAATTATTATTTTCTTTAAACAAAGGAGACAGCTCAAGGGCAACAAAGCATACTAGAAAAAAAGCCCCACTACTCACCGCTCCCACAACAGACAAAAGTAGTCTTGATACACTCTTCTTGAAGGTCAAATTATAGGCAGGAGGAAATGCAGACAATGGAAGGCTGTTCCAGAGTTTATCAGTGTAAGGGATGAGTGGAGATGCTGGTTAACTTTTGCATAAGATGTTTGGCAAGATAGAACATGCAGTAATTGACTTAAATTAGAAAAGTATAGATTTAGGAGGGAAATGGGCAGGCATTGGTTTAGTAATAGGGTGGTGGGGGAATGGAATAGATTCAGCAATCACATAGAGAGTGCAGGGACGATAGCTTGTTTTAAGAGTAGACTGGATAGCTACATGGACGAGGCTGACAGGTGGTAATGGGGAGGAATCTGGAGCTGTCGTGTAGGCCATTCGGCCTCGTGCCTTGAGGAGGAGGCATGCAGTTAGCAAGTTCAGAACAGCTGTCAGCGTGAAAATGATTAGAATTTCCACATTATCATTATTTATATATATCACTTACCCCGGCTGGCATCCTTCCGTAATAATTGTAGCTTCACACCAGGCTGTGTCCTCTTTATCACCACAAAGGGACATGATTTGAGGCTCCGGCTGGTAAACGTGGCGGCCGCGGCGGTGTTATGATTTTTGAACGAGGCAGCGTTGCCATCGGAGCAGAGAAAGATATTGCTGCGAATAGCGTTATAATAAACAGTATAAGTTAGACCAAGATAATTATATTCACCCACTCTTTCCCCCTACAAACCAATGACTCAATTAATATATATCATCATTACTGATGGAAGTCAGCGTGCGTGTTAAAACAATGAGTTTGGAAGAAAAACATGATTACATAGTTTTAAAGAACGGCAGTAGGGCTACAATTCCTTGGTTCATTCCAGTATATATATACAGAAAGGTTAAACACATAAAACACATCTAACCACACATGCAGAGAAAGTAATAATTATAATTGCGGTATAATAATATAACAATAATAGCATTACTCATGACATGCAGTCAGGTTATATCTACCTAGTAAATATATACAGTATATATAGTTCCTGCTGTTCATTTTAATATTTATCTACCTTTATTTTTTATTTAAAATGGGAAATAACCAGACTGAAGAAAAAAAGTAGCAACATTTGCTGCTTGATCCCATGTTGCAACACTGCTGATGGGTTCTGGGGGTTGGGGGTGGGTCTGGAGGGGGGGAGGCGCCTGGATGTAAACAAAGCTGCTCCTGCGCCATCTGTTGCAACCGACATACACCAACACCCGCCCACGGTCTCCTATAGAGGCCCCCTCTCCTGTTCTATAGTCTCCTTGGAGATGACCGAGGCTGATGACGTCAGGCCTTCTACATAGGTGGGTCAGCCCCGCCCCGCACCATACCACACACACTCAACACCTCTCGCTTCCTCTCATATGTCAGCTATTTACTACCTTAAAAATGAATTTAATTAAATAACTGGATAATCCAATAAGGTCATATAGTGTTATGACTGTTTCGTTTTGAGGATAATAACAAATATTTTGTATAATTACCACGACACTTGTGGGGAGGCGGTGGCTGAATGGATAGCGTGACGGCCCCGCGTTCGGGACGACGCGAGTTCAATCCCCGACCGGTGCCACCAAGCTGGGATTTTTCAGCCGCCGAGGAGTGGCATAAAACTACCCACATGCTGTCCAGAAGACCACCTATCAACCCGGACTCTAGATTCTAGGATTAAAGATGAGTTCCGGGAGGGCAGCATGAGCCAATGCAAGATGGCGCCACTATAAACACTCTCCTGCGCCAGAACGGGCTGGGCCGACCATCAGGCCCCACCGGGAAGAAGCCTTGGACCGACCATCAGGATCCAGCGGGAAGAAGCCTACCGGCGCAATAGGCCATGACGTTAAAAAAAAAAAAAAAAACTTGACAACGTTGGAATACAACGTTGTCAAGTGTCGTGGTATTTATTCAAAATCTTTGTTATTATCCTAACAACGAAACAATCAACACTATATGAGAGGAAGCGAGAGGTGTTGAGAGTGTGTGGCAAGGTGCGGGGGGCGGCTGACCCCGCAGCCGCCACCACTCCACCGGCCAGTTTCACATGGAAATACTATAATAGTTAAGTTAATAAAATAATGGAGGCGGGAGGGGGAGGATCCAGGCATCAACGCTCGGCAGCATGGCGGATAGCGGGAAGACCGACAGCGACTCAGCACAGCAACATGGCCTCGCTCCTATCCACCCCAGGCCGATTGTAGGACAGAAAGTAACAAGAAAAAAAGTAACACGAAAAAAAGTAACGGAAAAAAAGTAACAAGAAACAAAGTAACAAGAAAAAAAGTAACAGGAAAAAAAGCAACAAAAATTATTGAATGCTATAGTTTCTTTTTCGGAAATTGCCCAAAAGTCCAGATTGCTTCAGCTGAGTAATTGAATGCTTCAGTTTCTGTTTCTGAGATTTTCTCAACTAACAACAAGATTCGGTTACTGTTTCAGAGTTTTACCTAACAGGATAAGAGCCTGCTGCAGACGAATAGTCTGCTTCAATTTCAGTTTCCGAGGCTTCCTCATCTAAGAACAAGATTCAGCGCAGCCACACACACAACCATCAGCATGGACATCACACAGAGTAACAAGGGCGGCAACAAGATTTGTTTCGAGGGATATATGTACACACGGTCGTGCACACGGAAGATAAAAATCTGGTGGAAATGTTCTGAGAAAGGGAGTCGAGATTGTAGAGGAAGTCTCAGCACTACGCCTGATTTGGATAATTCAGAGCCAAGCCTACCCCACAACCACGCCGCTGACCATATCAACGTGACATACACAAAGTGTCGTAACTTGATGAGGCAGCAGGCGGTCAGCTCCCATGACAAGCCATCCCAGATCTTTGCCCAGGCAGTTGCATCCCTCAGATATCACAGGCGCACCCCACCAATGCCCGAACACCTGCACGACTTCACTTTGCCAGATGAGTGGAAGGATACACTGGGACCCAACCCTCAGCGGTTCCTTCTTTACGACAATGGGCCAGAGGCAATCAGTAGCATTATTGCCTTTGCCACACTAGAGGACCTGCGCCGTCTGGCAGCTGCAGAGACCATCTTCAAGATGGCACCAGCACAGTTTACTCAAGTGTACGTGATTAGAGTTCCATTTAAGACTATACATGTCTCCTGTGTCTATGCTCTGCTACAGAATAAGACAAGAGCGGTGTATTCAGAGTTGTTTGATGTCATCGTGGACCGTATCAGGCGGTTGGGAATAAACCTTCATGTACAAACAGTTGTGACAGACTTTGAAGATGCTGTTTTGCGTGCAGTTAGTGCCAGCTTTGGTAGAGAAGTGGAGACCAAGGGCTGCTTCTACCACCTTACATAGTGTACCTGGCGTAAAATACAGCAGCTTGGTCTAACAGAAAATTACAACTCAAGACTTGGAGTTCCGGCGGTTCTGCAGCATGTTGGATGGACTCGCCTTCCTGCCCACTAAGGAAGTGAAAGAAGGTATGGAGCACCTCAAGACCGTTACTCCTGCCGAGGCTGCTGAATTGGTGGACTATTTTGACACAACCTATGTATCAGGCAGCTACAGAAGTCAACAGCTGCAGAATTCCCAGGGCGTCAGGTTGCGTGTTGTACCCCCGATGTACCCCCCTGCTCTCTGGAATGTACATGAGGCGACATTACACGGCAACTCCCGTACCAACAACATTCGTGAGGGTTGGAACAATAAGTTCTCAAACTTAGTTGGACACCACCATCCCTCTGTATGGAAGTGAATACAGTAGTTCCAAAAAGAACACGCTACCGTGGACACCGTGGTGCAGCAGGACCTGATTGGCAACGCATCCAAACCAAGACACAAGAGAAACGTTATTCAATTGCAGAAGCGGCTACGACATCTCTATCAGGACAGGGTGGAAGGAAGAAAATACATCCCAGAATTTTAAGAAGGAATTGCTCACAATATACATATAACCCGGACACTACATTAATATACATCTCGTCAAAATATTTATTTAATTAACCTAATCATATTGGTTTTACTTTTTAATGTTTTGGTATTTTTAATGTTTTTAACTTTTTAATGTTTTAATGTTTTATAATGTTTTAATAATTTTTGTTTTAATGTTTTTAATATTTTCATGTTTTAATGTTTTTAACTTTTCCAAGAAAAATTATACTTCCTTTTGTACCAGAGGCACTATCTTCAATTCGGCAGTCTTTAATTCGTGTACATTAATTGTCAATTTATCTTCAAGAATGACCACTGGTACTTTTTTTCCTAAATAAAATTAGTATTGTTACTTTTTTTCCTGATACTTTATTTCCTAGCAAAAACTCTTTCGTTTTTCCGTTACTTTTTTTCCTGATACTTTCTTTCCGAGCACCCCCCCGGCCAGCCAGGCAGGGCTGGCGAGCGTGTCACTAAGCGGTATTGGAATCCAACCGGTACTAGTAGCGGTAATGGGTACCGTTAGGGTTCCGGTACTTAAACGGTATTGGTTACCCGTAAGGTTCCGGTACCTACTAGGTACTGGTTACCGACAAGGTACCGGTACTTTAACAGTACTGGGAACCGTTGAAGTACCGGTACCTTAATGGTAACCAGTATCGAGTAGGTACAGGTACCTTATCTGTACCAGTACCGAATAGGTACCGGTACCTTATCGGTAACCATTAAGTTTAAAGTACCGGAACCCTAATGGTACCCATACCGCTAGTAGTACCAGTTGGATTCCTATCACGCAGTGACACGGTCGCCAGCCGGAGGTGGAGACGAGCGAGGCCTAGCTATGCTGAGTCGCGGCCAGTCTTCCCGTCATCCGCCATATTGCCCTGCATTGTTGCTTCGATCCTCCCGCCCGCCTCCATTATTTTATTAACTTATCTATTACATACTTTTTCATGTCCGATTCTTTTTTTTTTTTTCTTTGAAGGTTTGCTAATATATAATGTTATTGTTATTAGACTACGAGTCTATCCATGATTATATATGCTATTTTATTATCGAAAAATAAATATTCGCATCATTCAGGGGAGAGAGAGAGAGAGAGAGAGAGAGAGAGAGAGAGAGAGAGAGAGAGAGAGAGAGAGAGAGAGAGAGAATTACATATAATTACATAGATAACCAGACTACACAGGCCCTAAGGCCCAAACTAGGTGGTCTGTCCTAAACCTAAGTGACAGTTGTTATGCGGCCACCATGGTGTTGAAACTGACCTAGTGAACATTTAGATGAAGGAGATAGCGGTCAAGATTATTCTTAAACGATGCAATCGAGTTACACTGAACCACTGATGGTGGTAATCTGTTCCAATCTCGAACGACAGCATTAGTGAAGAAGACTTTTGTTTAATCTGAATGAACTTGTCTACATTTGAGTTTAGCGCCATTATTTCTCGTTCGCGTCGAATCATCCATCACAAACAGCTTGGTCGGATCCACGTTGGTAAAACCGTTAAATATTTTAAAGCACTCGAGCAGTTTTCCTTTGAGGGGCCTTTTTTAAAAGAAAACATGTTTAGATGTGACAGCCTTTCCTCGTAGGGTTTGTTTCGTAATGAAGGAATCATCTTGGTTGCTCTACGCTGAACACCTAATTTAGCAATGTCTTTCGCATGGTGGGGAGACCAAAACTGAACGGCATACTCCAAATGAGGTCTGACGAAACTATTATGCAAAGGTAGTATAACATCTTTATTCTTGAATTAAAAATTTCTCTTAAATCAAACCGATCATTCTGTTTGCTTTTTTAACGGACTCGTTGTACTGCTGGGAAAACTTGAGGTTAGACGCGACTGTGACGCCAAGATCTTTGACCGAGTATACGCCTTTAACCTTAACGCCGCACATTTCATGGTCCTTCTTTATATTTCTAGATCCAACCTACAGAATCTGGCACTTGTTTATATTAAAAGGCATTTCCCATTTTACTGACCAATCTGATATTTTACGCAAATCTTCTTGTAGGCTCCACCTGTCACATTCCGTAAGTACCGCATTGCCGATTTTCGTGTCGTCTGCAAATTTACTAATGAAATTATTGAGACCAAGGTCAGTGTCGTTGATGTAAATGACGAAGAGAACGGGTCCCAGGACAGAGCCTTGGGGGACACCACTAGTGACTGGGATCCACTCCATTCGTGAATCTTACCCCCGATACCTATTTCCTTGATTTTATGAAGCAATTTATAGTGTGGGACTTTATCAAACGCCTTTTGGAAGTCTCAATAAATAATATCAAGTGATTTATGAACATCATAGACTGCAAAAAGGTCGTTATAGAAGGTTAATAGATTCGACAAACAAGATATGTTGTTACGGAAACCATGTTGCGAGTCCAGGATTAGCGAATTACACTCTAGGTAGTTAACTACTTTATCTCTAATAATTGTCTCAAATAATTTACAAATAATTGAAGTTAAGCTGATTGGCCTGTAATGTAAAAATGTAATGTAATGTAATGTAAGAACCTGGGGAGGCGGTGGCTGAGTCGACAGAGTGACGGCGCCGCGTTCAGGAGGACGCCCGGTGTCACCAAGCTGGGATTTTTCAGCCGCCGCCGAGTGGCTTAAAACTACCCACATGCTGTCCAGAAGACCACCTGTCAACCCGGACTATAGATCATAGGATTAAAGATGAGCTGCGGGAGGCATATTCCTGAACCCAAGGTGAATCCATACAAGCCCCGCCCTCCGGTCTTATGGCTCCTCCCACGATCGTATTGCCAACACCTATGCCAAAATAAAGCCTCTAAACCTTCCTTCCGTTACATGCATCGCTAAGCAGTGTACGTTTATTTTATATAAAATACCTTCTGTCATTGGGCAGTTCCTCCTAGGGAAGTGTCACGTAAAAACTATATTGCTATGCAGCTAATGTGATATGCCTTACGTGGGAACACTGTTGGGGTATGGCCAGTTGGTTATAATTCCAGCTCACATATTCGTGTTTATACAATTCAATACATGCAATTTTGTACCCTATTTAGGCATTAATAATACATGGGCGCATATTTTTTAGGTTTATAAATTTGCTACTCATTATTTTATGGATGCAGTGATGGATAGATATGACGTTTAAGGTATAATAATCCATTGTGGTGACTGGATTTATTGCCATGGCATTTTGTAAACAAAGTTCGCTGTCGTCCATCCACACCTCTCTCTTGACTTTTTTTTTATCACTGTAACATTCATTGTGTTCTTTTCTCCCTATTATTGACAACCTCCTTCTATTGTCAAGTATTATTTTAATTGTGCCGTGCTAAATAGTCTGCATTCTCTGCTTATCCCTAGACAATTAGTATTAGAATCATATCTACTTAGTTCACCTGCCTCATTACCCGTATTTCATTAATTGTGTTCTTTAATATAATTTACAACCTCCTTCTGTTGTCAAGTATTATTTTAATTGTGCCGTGCTAATTAAGTCTGCATTCTCTGCTTAACTCGAATAATACCTACTTAGTTCACCTGCCTCTCTCGTCCATGTCAACAAGTTTAACCTTCTGTTGTCAAGTATTATTGTAATTGTGCCGTGCTAAATAAGTCTGCATTCTCTTTTTAGCCCGAGACAATTAGTATTAGAATAATACCTACTTAGTTCACCAGCCTCTCTCGCTCATGTCAACAAATTTAACCTTCTATTGTCAATTATTATTTTATTCGTGCCATGCTAAATAGACAATTAGTATTAGAATAATACCTACATAGTTCACCTGCCTCTCTCGCTCATGTCAACAAATTTAACCTGAACATTCATGTAGTATCATTACGCGTATCTCAACCTTATGGTGCACCTCGGGTGATGTGTAAGTATAATTTTAGAAAACGCACAACCTGGCATTAAGTCGCTAACTCCACAAAATTGCATGTATAAACAATATCACAGCTGAGCATCATGATAGAACTAAAATATAAGAGCATCAATCTATTGCATGTAATATAATTATACTACAAATACGGAATCAAATATAATTGCAAATAATATAAACGCATTACTGCTCTAGAGAGTGGAGCGTTCAATGGCGACCTCCCAGTAATCTGGGGTAGAATCGCATTTCAGCATTATTTCTAAAATATACATACATATCAAGTGCTCAATTAACATGTGCATAATCAGTAAAATACGTGCCTTTACCCCACAATTTGCTTGATGTTCATAGCCCTCCCTTCTGCCTGGTTTTTAGCTTGCTGTTCTAAGGATAATTACTTCTAGGGTAAATTTTATGCATTATCAGTACTTCTTAAGACTAATCAAAGATGGAAACTGCATAGAAGAAAGAAACACCTTAGAATAAGGTGTATCTTATAATAGTGAACTACTTTTCTTGTTACTACTTCTGTTGAGTTTTCTAAAATAATACCTGATGTATAATTGAATATGTGAGTCATGACATATCTGAATTGTTAACTTTATTTTTTTCATTAAGCATGTTTTTTAATAATAGCATTGTATATCAAACAGTAAAATGAAGCAGTGTTCTAAATTGCATAAATAATTCAACTTTCATTACTAATGCAAATATTCGTTATCCTGTTTTGAGTATAAATTAGACAATTTATTAGGATAATTTGCTTACATCTTCAACTTATGTTGACATGGGTTGGATCATGACGATGTACTCTAAAGCAACAAATAAAACAAGCATCATAATTTCAGAATAGCTATACTTAATTAACAGTCCTAATTTACAGTGGTAATACCATTCAATTTGGTCACCAATGGTACAAAAAAATGGAAGCATATCAGTGTGAGCCTGGAATTAGTGTTTAAAAGGATTTTGGAGCGATGCAGAGTATGGGTTAGCGTACATTGTAGTGCAGTACCAAATGATACGTACTTTTTTTTTTACATCATGTGTGGTGGCCAAGGGCAAAACTAAAAGAAATTGATTGATAAACAAAAAAGCCCACTTAGATTGCCACACCCAAAGTGAAGCAGTCACCCATCTTAGGAACAAGCTGTATGAGTAAAAACTTCCAGGATTAAGGAAAAGTAGATTTAGGTAGACAGAAATGGAAAAGTTTTACCAGGCAGGGTGTGAGCTCAGAAGCACAATTTTTGAGAACAATAGGAAGGACTCCTTCAGGTCCGCAAGTCTCCCGAAGATTAAATCCAGAGAGGGTATGAAAAACATAATTACAAAGAATCTTAATAGTCAGAGTTGGGTGGAGAAGGAGGAACAAGACCAGAATCAGCCAGAGTTGAGTTTTAGGCAAAAGTTTGAGCAAAGAGTTCAGCCTTAGAGATAGAAAGTGACTGATGTGGACCCATCGGGTTGAAATAGAGGACGGAAGGAAGAAGAGAAATTGGAGATTTTTTTGGCTAGATGCCAGAAATCACGAGGGGAATTAGAAGGTAACAGGTTTTGATATTTTCTATTGATGAAGGAGTTTTTGGCTAATTAGAGATCAGGTTTGGCATGATTTCTGGCAGAAATATAAAGAGCATGAGATTCAGGAGAAGGATGACTTAGTGACCACTACCATGTGATTTGGCATTGGCCACATTGTTCCTAACATTTTCCGCTAGGTTTCGAGGACGTTTAGCTACCTTTTGCACACACACCCACACCCACAGTGTGAAGAAAGCTGTTAAATTGATTTGAGGTTTTAACAGATCTTAGCCTCTGGACGAACATTTTAAGAGCTGAGACTGAATCCTCATTACCAAATTTTTTGGATGTTTTTAAAAGCTCTGCTACAGCAATATTGGTCTCATCATGAATGTTGTCAGCTAAAGATGAAGAGCCCCCATGATCACTGCTAGTTTGAGATGACACCGATGCTGTTTCCATACTGCAGCTAGGAGAAATTTCTTCAGCATCCCCTTTGACCTCAAAATTTAATTCACAGGCTTCCTCACTCTTTCCAAACTTCACTGCAGCTTCAATGTTGCTTTTACTAGCTTCATCACTTTTAATTTCTTTCAGTGTCTTGAAGAAATTTTCACTGGGGGCGTCCTTCTGCCCTAGAGCCAACACTGCCAACTGGTGACGGGTATTACTGTTCAGCATAGGCATTTGAGGAACTGTTAGATTTGCACTGTCTGCACATACAGCTTGGTGTTTGCAGACTGCACCAGTATTTCCTTTTGTGCACGTGCAAATACCAATATTTAGATCCACCTCATACATTTGTCCTGGATTAGTTTCACTTCCCACTCGGTACAACCCACTCCCCAAGGGTACAACACTTTCTAAAGGCAGTTTGGTGACATTCATTCTCTTCGTATGCCTTCTGTTGAGTGCTACATCCACTATCCGTTGTTTCATAAAGGAGTTGAAGATTTCAGCCATAAACATTACAAGTTGTGCAGTGTTATATGCCTTACATCTGAAAAAAAAAAAAGAATTAGTTTGGATTTCAGGGGACGGAGGGGGTTAGAAGAGTAGTACCATGGGACATTATGTATGCAGATGATGTGGTTTTGGTTGGTGAGACTAAGCAAGAAATGGAGGAGAGGACAGAGGAGTGGCGAGTAGCATTGGAGAGTCGAGGACTCATCAAAAACAGCGCCCCGTATAAAAACGGGCTAATAACGCTGAATAGAAGAAGAAGTATGGATTTCAGGGGCTCTTGAACATTATTTTTCATGGATTTTGCAGGATAAAAATTTAAGATTCTATTGGAGAGCCTGGTAAAAGGATGATGGGTTAAGTAATGCTGTTTACTTGAAGAGTTACTAAATAATTTTTCAGAGAACAGTAACAGAATAGCAAATTCAATTTAGTTTAATCCTTACCTATTAAGGACATTATCCTTTATGATGCACATTGTTGATTCGCAATAGTTATTAGTGTTGTGACCCCTCAACAATGCACCTGCTCTGTAGGCAATTGCCCACTCCTCTCTTCTTTGGTCCAAGGTGTTTAGGTAGCTGAAATTTTGAATTAAAATTACTATTATGTGAATAATTACAGACACCTCACAAGATAAAGGGTAAAAAAGTCAACAATGTGTTCCATGTTTCAGGTAGAAAAAAAAATATACTGGTAGAAGGGCTATTGTCATGAGACTTTTCTTATTTTAATTACTCTTTTGTTATTCAGGCTATGCATTATAGAGTGAGGTGTGAATGCAGAACACCCTATGTGGCTGGATGTGTGGCTGACCTTAATCAAAGGGAAGTCTTAGGGGCAGGTGTATTAGTGTCGTTGGAAGGATTTACATTTAAAACATATATTCTATTATTACCTCTTGAAATTGGGATATTTCTGAAGAAGAGGATGGTGCTGAACTTTCTCCAGTTGATCTTCAAATCTGTCAATTGACTCGGCATGAAGAAGTAGTTTAACTGCACTCATCAATTCTTGTCTATCATTCTTATTGATTCCATGTTTAGAATCAAGAAGCCAGCGCCATACTTGTTGGAGAACATGAAAAATGCAGAGGTATTGTTTTGAATTAGGCCAAATGGCTGCCAATGCATTTCTTTCTGCATTGCAGTTGTCTGTCATGAAATTTTGTGGACCTCCTTGACCAAAAAATCCATCCTCCCCAATCGCCTCCTTTACCATACCAAATCCTGCAAAGGATAAAGTACAAAATTATATTAGCTGCTTTCCTTGACACTTGAATACCTAAAACAGATTTCTAATACTTAAACACTTATACACATTTTAATTGAGAATTAAGAAACAAGCTAGTATAGGCCTTCATTAAATACCTTTTGTTAGTGTTGCTTCATCTTGAGATGAGGTGAACAGGACAGCCAATGGTACAGCCCCAGCTGGTCCTGAACAGAGAAGTGGTATCACTGCTGTGTTGACCTGATCAACACAACTTGTTGCATCAACAAATACAACTTCTCCAGCTTCTTGCAACAGCTTGTGTGCCCTCATCATGAATGGGGTGACCAAAACAACTGCAAATTGATTCCCTTCATTGTGTATCTTTATAATGAGGTCCGGATTTTTTTCAGCGTATGTCTTGACGGCATCAAACATTGACGGCGTATTCAGTCCTCCATGTTCCTTTTTCTTCCATGTACTCCACATATACTCGACGGACTTCGGAGAAGGATTTATTGATTTCTTGGCTTGATTGTACAAGTCTTCGTCAAGTTCCATCTTCAGCAAATGGTGCCTGTAGGCTTGTCCAGGTGCCATACCTGTATGCATAATACTATTGTTATGTTCAACTCAACATACACAGTTATGTGTATATTGTACCTGACACTTACTTATGTAAATTATAACAAAATCAATTGCATACTTTCACAGCATGTAAAATTTCTTCATGCAATTTCTTCTTATTTGTAAAATTAAAACAGTTGATATATGTTCACCTCATTACAGCAACATTAACATGCATCAGGAACAACAAATAATTTCAAATTCCATTGCTTATGCATAAAAAATCAATATGCATTTTATCATTTACCTTGTCTGAAATAGTTTTCAAACATCTCTCTGGTGCATGGAGAAACTCTCAGCTGATTTAATACATCAGCTGTATCTAAGGGGTGGTTATGTTGTCCAGTAATCTTCATGAAGCATGGAAAACTTCTTATATCTTCAGGAGATCTTGCATGAACCAACCGGATGGTAGCATCCATGAACACCTTGCAACTGTGAAGTGAAAAAAGACAACAAGCATTAGTAATTTGCAAGAAGAACACAATAATATGAGATACATGCCAGAGTACTTAAGGAGGGTGAAGATATTATTTCTGAGGCACTTAGGTTAATTTTTTATAGATCACTGAGATTTGCAGAGATACCTTAGGACTGGAAGTTAGCTAATGTTACACCAATTAAAAAAAAAAGGTAGGAAGGACCATGCTAGTAATAATAGGTCTGTCTGTTTGACCTGTGTAGTACCTATGTAAGGTATATATTAGAGAAGATTATTATTAAGAATAGCATTTGATATAATTTGAATAAGTATATATTGATTTGAGTAATTTAGCATGGATTTAGATAAGGTAGATCTTGTCTTACTAATTTACTTCTGTTCATAGAGTATATTACCAAACAGTTAGAGGGTAATAGCATAGATGTTACTCATTTAGATTTTAGCAAAGCTCTTGATAAAGTACCACATACGGTAAGAGATTAGTGCACAAACTGAGATTACATGGGATAGGAGGTGGATTAGTTAAGTGGATAAGTGAGAGGATGAGCGATAGGAACCAGGGAGTAGTATTAAATGTGAAATGTCTAAATGGATAGATAAGTTATGTGAAGGACTGAGCCCTGTTCACGGGCTTTTCATATTGCATTAGCGAGCTGTACTGTACATTTTTGTAGTGTTAATGCATGTATTACATTAGTGTAATGACGAAGTCACTCTGTGACTGACACAGGACAACCTTGTTGGGCCTTGATGACCCTTTGCTGTTCCCTAATATATTTTATGTTACTAATCTCGAGGGAGTTAACTAGAACACTAGAAAACATAACAAAGCATAGCGTAGGACTTACTGATTAAATTAGTAACTTACCCTGTGTAGGTCTTCTTGATGCCCGCGTGGGTCTCTTTGCCATGGTGACACATCAGTTGTTGGCGAAATAATTTCATTTTTCCTACAGAGAACATCTTGAATGAATTGAAGCACACATTATTCTTTAGGAAAAATGCATTTTTCCAGCGTTCAAAGTCCTCTTCACTTTTAACATTTGTCCTAAATGTTACACAGTCCTTTTGTTTCACAAAATCGTGGATCTCAAAGCCATCCACACGGTAGGTATCATCCACCACACGGTCTTCGCTGATCACAATTACTTCTCCTTCTTCATCCACCACATGGGACTTCGATGTAAAGTTGTCTGGCCCAACTGCTGGCTCCATGTCTGAAAAGTCTGGCGCCAGTTATTGGGCTACTAAAACCTGATGTTGTTATAAATTACAATATCCTTTGAAGGGCATATATCTTGAACCAAGGGTGTAAAGTGAACGTACATAAATTAACATGATACAAAACTTGCATATGCATGCTTTCCTTTATTTTAAATACAGTATTAGCGTATTTCAGCTAAAAGGTAATCTCGTTTATGTGAGACGGAATTACAGTCAAACTAGCCAAAGCTAACAGTGTTCTCATGTGATGCTCTTGCATTCGGGCATATAAATATAGTGTTTTTACATATTAAATGACACTTGCACATCGTATGACAGAGACATAGTTGTATAGAAATACATATGCATGCATGTATGCATTATAAATGGGCATAAGCACATACTGGCATAGGTTTTTTTTGGTCAAGGTGTTGGCAATACGATCGTGGGAGGAGCCATGCGACCGGAGGGCGGGGCTTGTATGGATTCACCTTGGGTTCAGGAATATGCCTCCGGGAGGGCAGCATGAGCCAATGCAAGATGGCGCCACTATAAACACTCGCCTGCGCCAGAACGGGCTGGGCCGACCATCAAGCCCAACGGGAAGAAGCCTTGGGCCGACCATCAGGCCCCACCGGGAAGAAGCCTACCGGGGCAATAGGCCGCGACGTAAAAAAAAAAAAAAAAAATTACCCGGTAATTTTCGGTAGCCTTTTTTTTAAATGGGTGTTACGTTAGCCATTTTCCAATCATTAGGAACGATACCATGGTGCAAAGACATATTAAACAGCATTGTTAAAGGTCTGAGTATCTCTCTTGATATTTATTTAAGTAATTTTGGATATATGCTATCAGGTCCTGGACTTTTGTTAGTTTTAAGTGACTGCAGCGCTTTGAGAACCTCATATGTACCGATTTCAAAGTCAGGGAGGGTATGACTGGGATTTTCAATAGTGTTAGGAATAGCAGCAGTATCGGTAGAATTATTAAAAACCGAGGCGAAATAAGAATTTAACGTGTTCGCTATGCGTTGGCTGTCTGTCACGATATTTCCCGAATTATCTGTTAATGGGCCAATCCCACGTTAACCCGTCCCAATTGGCACGTATTTCGCCTTCACTGGTAGCCTGGTAACATACAGTCCCAGGTCTTTCTCTGCCTCTGTGGTGGATAGTGGAGTGTTTCCCATGTGGTATTGGTGTGCTGGATATCCCCTCCCAAGGTGCAGGAGTCTACATTTTTCTTCATTGAATTCTAGCAGCCACTTTTTGTTCCATTTATGTAGCTTGGTGAGGTCTGACTGTAGGAAATCCGCAGTCAATGGGTTAATGGGCCAATCCTAGAATTAATGGGCCAATCCCATAATAATGGGCCAATCCCATGTTAATGGGCTAATCCCAAGAGAGAGAGAGAGAGAGAGAGAGAGAGAGAGAGAGAGAGAGAGAGAGAGAGAGAGAGAGAATATCCATATCACCGAGATATCCACTCAGGCACTCAGTCTCAGCCTTTCACTCGTGTGAGGAAGAAATGATTGACAGCATGAGCGACTGGTCAGTATTGGTACCGGTACCGATCAGTCTGGTACTGGTACCGTATCGTATAGCTGGTACCGTATCGTATAGCCGGTACCGTTAGTACCAGTACTGGTACCGGTAATTGCTCACCCCTAGCCGCCACCAGCTGGGATTTTTCAGTCCCCGCCAAGTGTCCTAAGACAACCCACATGCTGTCGTGCAGACTACCTGTCATCCCGGACTATAAATTATCGCTCTCAAGAGGATCAAAGATGAGCTCACGGGACAGCATGAGCCAAGCAAGACAGTGGGAGCGGATGGACGTTCTGTTTGTGCGCTCCTGAAACTCCTGACAATGGCGAGCAGCAGGACCAGGACTCTGAGAGACGTGTGTTGCGTCTGTGAAGACTATTCAGGCGATAAGTGGATTGCATGCTGTTTGTGCCCTAGGTGGTGCCATGTGAAGTGTGCTCATCTAACAGGGGTCAAGCAGGACAATATACCCAAAATAAACTGGGTGTTTTCGCCATGCCTATACAAAGCATCTTTAGCAACCACCATTGTGGAAAAATTGGATGAATTTAAGCAAGAACCATCAAAAAAAATATTAGTTGTGAAATATGAAGTTGAAGCTCGGGCACTCGGTGTGAAAGAGAAGTTGGGCGAGGTGGCAGATGTGCTTTGCGCTGCCAAGACAGTCGGCTGGCGCCAGCTGGGCTGATGTAGCAAAACGGAGGAGGAAGAAGTATCTCCTTGACGTGAAGGCCTCTGATCAAGATAAAAAGGCTACTGAGATGAAAAATGGTTTCCCAGGCATTACAAGGCAGGTAACATTGTTATGAACTTTCATGATGAGAATATACCGAATGAAGAAACTCATAAATTAGAAAATGTAGAGCAAGTTAGCACAAAAAGTGTGGGAAAATTAAGGCCAAAGATCATGCTCTGCAATGTGCATAAGGAGTAGACCGGGGATAAGATTACTGAGACATTGTTAAACATGAATGAGTTCCTACACTCAATTCCAGGAGTTGAGGGGAAAAATTGATATTTTCAATAAGCCTGCCGCTGGTGGCACACCACTATATTTTGAAATGTGACCCAGCTATTAGAGAGCTGATTCACAAGCATCATGACAAGACAAAACTAGAATGGGAGTGTATACTGTGAGAGATAGATACCATCAATCATATGTTATCATTGTCAAAGATACGGCCATATTGAGGCCAACTGTACTGCCAAGAACAATGGAGAAGCCCCCAAATGTTTCAAATGTGCTGAGGATCATAAATCAAAGGAGTGCTCCATGCCTGAGAAGAAATGCATAAATTGTATGAGGTACAAGAAGCCTGAAATCAACCACTCAGCGAATGACCAGTGTTGTGTTGTCCTTCAGACTGAAATTGAGAGAATTATTCGTAACATAACCGATCATGGATATTAATTGGTGTTTGAGACTCGAAGATAAATTGAGTGTTAAATGTTCTGTGAGTTTGAAATAATCGTTGGACATAAGATTGTGATACTATAAAGAAAATATCAGATAAATGAAAAATGAAACAATGGATATTTGTGAAACTGTAAAAAGGAAAGATATTGTGATTGGTATGAACCAAAATATCGCCAAGTGACTATAAGGTTGCCATAGTTATTAAAATGACATCAGTAGGCTATCCATGAAAGCAATTAAGACTCACTCACTCACTATGACGTTGTGAATAAGTGCATATCAAGGATTATTATTGAGGCTAACATCATAATTATTGACGGCCCCTGCGGAGCGCTGGGCTGGCAGTGGAGCCGGGCCTGATACCTCAACGGTAAACGGTAAATACTTGCCTGTGCCATAACGGGCTGGGGTCAACCACCAGGCCCCACGAAGAAAACCTACCGGTGCTATAGGCTGAAACGTAAAAGAAAAAAAAAAAAAACTAATATATATATATATATATATATATATATATATATATATATATCTATATATATATATATATATATATATATGTATATATATACCTGCACATACCTCCCCTCCCCCATGCAAAATCCCCCCACACACACACATCTTAAATCACACCCACACCTACAACCAACCCCACCCTACACACACACACACACACACACACACACACACACACACACACACACACGCAGCCGCTCCGATAGATTAGTCGGTTAAAACTTCACTGCCAGGCTTCGCGGCCTGACAGGGGGCGGTTCGAGCCCCGCTCCGACCGGGATTTTTCCGCTGACAAGGAGTGGTTACTGTTCCCCCTTGTGTTAGGGGGATGGGGTGTGTCGTGTGAGGTCCAAGCAGTACCCAGCCTTGCTTTTGTCGAGATGGTACTTGCTGGCGATGACGAGTCCAGCTCGTGATCAGGCCGTGGTGTATTACACACACACACACACACACACACACACACACACACACACAACACAATACAACATAACACACATTTCACTCATGGATATTTTTCCTACAGAGATCAGTGAAGTTTGAACAATAATATCAATATCAATATCAATATAATTATCATGGACAAGAAATAAGAATTATAACATAAATGATATGCTAGATTTCTAGAGCATTATCATCATCATCATCATCTTAATATCATCATCATCATCATGCCCACCATTGTGAACAACTATATACAAGTGCGACAAAAATAAAGCCAAAGAAAAGTGAGATGAAAGAAAACGAGAGAAAAAAGAGGAAGCGAAGGGACCGGGGAAAACATTCTGCTCGCATATTATGCTGTCCCGAGCAATAATAATGAAAACTCTGAACATATAAAAGTGGGGCAAGATCCTAGAGCCTAATGGCCTTGCTCTCTTTACCACACGTCTTGCAGCGCGGGGAACTAGCTCAGGAGTGCCATTTGTCCCTAAAGGATATGGCTCTTGCTAAAAATATTGCTTGGGTTTCACAGAGAGAGAGAGAGAGAGAGAGAGAGAGAGAGAGAGAGAGAGAGAGAGAGAGAGAGAGAGTTTTCCTTTCCTAATTATATATGATATTCCCCATTCGGTATTTCCAGGTTCTTATAATCTTCATGGTATTTCCGGTGAATATGAACGGAACTTAAGGGCAGTGGAGAGAAAATCCCACTAGCCCCAAAATTATCCTAACAGGTAAGGGACAAAACCACCGTATGTACCATCAGAATCGAAACGGCTGAGTGCGGAGAGAGTAATCATAAAGAGGCTTAGTCAATCTAGATTCTTCTCTTCACAATTTTCTTAAAACGACTCCCTACCTAGTCGTGTACTCTATACCCGTTTGCCTAGTTGTGGTTTCATTGGACAAAACATGTAAAAAATCTAAGAAGAATTTCCGTTTAATCGTGTCTTGTTATAAATCTTTATAAAAAAGTAAATTTTAGTGTCTAATTGTTTCCCTGCTCTATTATTATTTAAAGCTCTGTGACACTTTATATATATATATATATATATATATATATATATATATATATATATATATATATATATATATATATATATATATATATATTTTTTTCATGTTTGCTTGTGTGTGTGTGTGTGTGTGTGTGTGTGTGTGTGTGTGTGTGTGTGTGTGTGTGTGTGTGTGTGTGTGTTTGTAGCCCACATTTCATTAAGAGGATTCTAGGATGCTTGGCTAATATCCATCAACGGAAAGCGGGTGGTTTAGTAATAGATGGATAATCCAAGTTACAGAATGGCGACCCATAAAGTGTATCAATCAGAGCAGGCAGTGGACAAGGTCATAAAATGAAATTGGGACATTTGCATGAACAGGATGGAGTACTTCTCTAACCTTAAACAGGAGATATGGAAAACGTGGGGAATTTTTTTTTTGTCCTGCAGTGGTTGTTTATTTGTCTAGCCTTAGTTCGAACTAACTAACAAACTGAGAGCATACGCCAGCGAGTGCGTCGCTTCACTCACTTTAAATTCTTAAGTGGTGTTTTCTATTTTTTTTTTTTTTTACAACAAAGGAGGCAGCTCAAGGGCAACAAAAAAAGAAAACAATAATAAATAAAAAAGCCCGCTACTCGCTGCTCCTAAAGTAAAGCAAAAGAGGTGGCCGAAAGGAAGATCAAATACAGGAGGAGAGGTGTCCTGATACCCTCCTCTTGAAAGCGTTCAAGTCGTAGGCAGGAGGAAATACAGATGAAGGAAGATTGTTCCAGAGTTTACCAGCGTGAGGGATGAAAGAGTGAAGATGCTGGTTAACTCTTGCATAAGGGGTTTGGACAGTATAGGGATGAGCATGAGTAGAAAGCCGAGTGCAGCGGGGCCGCGGGAGGGGGGGAGGCATGCAGTTAGCAAGTTCAGAAGAGCAGTCAGCGTGGAAATATCGATAGAAGATAGAAAGAGAGGCAACATTGCGGCGGAATTTAAGAGGTAGAAGACTATCAGTATGAGGAGGAGAGCTGATGAGACGAAGAGCCTTAGCCTCCACTCTGTCCAGAAGAGCTGTGTGAGTGGAGCCCCCCCACACATGAGATGCATACTCCATACGAGGGCGGACAAGGACCCTGTATATGGACAGCAACTGTGCAGGGGAGAAGAACTGGCGGAGACGGTACAGAACGCCCAGCCTCGAGGAAGCTGATTTAGTAAGAGATGAGATATGAAGTTTCCAGTTGAGATTTTGAGTTAAGGATAGACCGAGGATGTTTAGTGTTGAGGAAGGTGATAGCTGGGTGTTGTCAAAGAATAGGGGATAGTTGTTTGGAAGATTGTGTCGAGTGGATAGGTGGAGAAACTGTGTTTTTGAGGCGTTGAAGGGCACCAGGTTCTTCTTGCCCCAATCGGAAATAATAGTAAGGTCTGAGGCTAAGCGTTCTGCAGCCTCCAGCCTTGAGTCGTTAAGTTCCTGAAGGGTGGGTCTTCTATTAAAAGAAGTTGAGTAATGCAGAGTGAAATCATCGGCGTAGGAATGGATAGGACAGTTCGTTTTGGAAAGAAGATCATCAATGAACAACAGAAAAAGAGTGGGAGATAGGACAGAACCCTGTGGGACACCACTGTTAATAGATTTAGGGGAAGAACAGTGACATCTACCACGGCAGAAATAGAACGGTCAGAAAGGAAACTGGAGATAAAGGTACAGAGAGAAGGATAGAAACCGTAGGAGGGTAGTTTAGAAAGCAAAGATTTGTGCCAGACCCTATCAAAAGCTTTTGATATGTCCAGCGCAATAGCAAAAGTTTCACCGAAACGGCTAAGAGAGGATGACCAAGAGTCAGTTAAGAAGGCTAGGAGATCACCAGTAGAACGCCCCTTGCGGAATCCATACTGGCGATCAGATAGAAGGTCAGAAGTGGAAAGGTGCTTTTGAATCTTCCGGTTAAGGATTGATTCAAAAGCTTTAGATAGACAAGAAAGTAAAGCTATAGGACGGTAGTTTGAGGGATTGGAGCGGTCACCCTTCTTAAGCACAGGCTGTATGAAGGCATACTTCCAGCAAGAAGGAAAGGTAGATGTTGACAGGCAGAGGCGAAAGAGTTTGACCAGGCAGGGTGACAGCACGGAGGCACAGTTTTTAAGGACAATAGGAGGCACTCCATCAGGTCCATAAGCCTTCTGAGGATTGAGGCCAGAGAGGGCATAGAAAACATCATTTTGAAGAATCTTTATAACAGGCATAAAGGAGTCAGAGGGGGGATGAGTAGGAGGAATATGCCCAGAATCGTCCAGAGTGGACTTTTTAGAAAAAGTTTGAGAGAAGAGTTCAGCCTTAGAGATAGATGAGACGGCAGTGTTGCCGTCAGGACTGAGGAGTGGAGGGAAAGATGAAGAAGTGAAGTTGGAGGAGATGTTTTTGGCTAGATGCCAGAAGTCACGGGAAGAGTTAGAGAAAGCAAGGTTTTGACATTTTCTATTAATGAAAGAATTTTTGGCACGATTTCGGGCAGAAATGTAAAGTTCATAATTAGCATTAGTTTGAAGGCTCTGGTACCTTTTGTGAGCTACCTCTCTATCATTGACAGCACGAGAACAAGCGTGATTAAACCAAGGCTTTTTAGCGTGAGGAGTAGAGAAAGAACGAGGAATGTATGCCTCCATTCCAGAGACAATCACCTCTGTGATGCGCTGAGCACACACAGAGGGGTCTCTATCCTGGAAGCAATAATCATTCCACGGGAAAAGTACATCCTCAGGTCGTCCCACCGAGCTGAAGCAAAATGCCAGAAGCATCGCCTCTTCGGTGGGTCCAGAGGGTGTACAGGAGCGATAGGACAGGATGCAGAAATAAGATTGTGATCGGAGGAGCCCAACGGAGAGAACAGTTTGACAGAATAAGCAGAAGGGTTTGAGGTAAGGAAGAGGTCTAGAATGTTGGGCCGATCTCCAAGACGGTCGGGAATACGTGTAGGGTGCTGGACCAACTGTTCTAGGTCGTTGAGGATAGCAAAGTTGTAGGCTTGTTCACCAGGATGGTCAGTGAAAGAGGATGAAAGCCAAAGCTGGTGGTGAACATTGAAATCTCCTAGGATGGAGATTTCAGCGAAGGGAGAGTGGGTCAAGATGTGCTCCACTTTAGAATTCAAATAGTCAAAGAATTTTACATAGTTGGTAGAGTTAGGTGAGAGATAAACAGCACAGATGTATTTAGTAATAGAATGACAATGAAGTCTTAGCCAGATGGTGGAAAATTCAGAAGAGTCAAGGTTGTGGGCACGAGAGCAAGTGATGTCGTTGCGCACGTAGGCGCAACATCCAGCTTTGGATTGAAATTTAGGATAGAGATAGTAGGAGGGAACAGAGTAGAGATTGCTGTCAGTAGCCCCAGAAACCTGTGTTTCGGTAAGGAAGAGAAGGTGAGGTTTAGAGGAGGAGAGATGATGTTCCACAGAATGAAAATTAGAGCGAAGACCGCGAATGTTGCAGAAATTGAGAAGAAAGAGGTTCGAGGAGTTATCAAGACACCTCTCGGGTCGGCAGCCAGAAGGGGAGTCCTCCCTGGGGGGATTTGTGGTCCCCCCCCCAGGCGGGGACTCCGAGGCTTGGTGTATGTGCGCCATTTTGAAATTTTAATTTTGGGAAAAGGTGTATGTGTTGTGTCTATGCCCTCTTTGCCCTCAATCAGAAGGCTCATGAACCTGACGGAGTGCCTCCTATTGTCCTTAAAAACTGCGCTTCCGTACTGACGCCCTGCCTGGTCAAACTCTTCCGTCTCTGCCTTTCAACATCTACCTTTCTTTCCTGCTGGAACTATACCAAAATACAGCCTGTGCCTTTTTTTAGGTGCGGCCTAAAGTGCCGGTAACCCATTAGTGTCACAGGCAATTTTTATCTACATTGCAGTGGTATATGACGCTTGCTTGGACCATGCTGCTCCCCAATTCCATGCACCGGTGCCTCGGTGGGACTCGAACCCATAGGTCCTCGGGTTCACCACGCCCGCACGGTGACCACTCGGCCACCTCCTACTCCAGTGTGCCTGAGAGGGTTAATCGCTCTAATCCTTCAAACTACCGTCTTGTAGCTTTACTTTCTTGTCTTTTAAAGCATTTGAAACAATCCATAACATGAAACTTTTAGAGCAGCTATCAACTTCTGATCGCCAGTATGAATTCCGCAAGGGATCTTCTACAGCTGATCATTTTGCTTTCTTAAATGACTCTTTGTCGTCCTCTCTTTACCTTTCGGTGAAGCTTTGGCTGTTACCTTAGACATCTCGAAATATTTGGATAGTCTGGCATAAATGTTTGTTTTCTAAAATTCCCTCCTACCGATTCTATCCCTATTACACACATAACTGCCTTTCCACCTTTCAACTTCCTCACAACCTCTCTCATCTCCATCCGAGAGGGTTTCGTCTGTTAATGGATCTTCAGCCACCATTTGGGGAGGCGGTGACTGAGTGGTTAGCGTGGCGGTCCCGCGCTCGCCGCGTTGTGGATGATGCGGGTTCGAATCCGCCGCTACCACCTGGGATTTTTAAGTCACCGTCGAGTGGCCTAAGGCTACCCACATGCTGTCCTGAAGACTAACCATCAGCCCGGACTCTAGAGGACCTGTTCAAGTGAAATCATGAATGATCTCTGGGGGGCAGCATGAGCCAGGAATGGATGGCGCCACTATAAACACTTGCCTGCGCCATGACGGGTTCGAGCCGAGCATCAGCACCCTAAAGAAAGCCTACCGGCGTTATAGGCCGTGGCCGAAGTGATAGCGTACTGGACCCACATTCGCCGCGTGATGGACGACGCGGGTTCGAATCCTCACGTTACCACTCGGATTTTTCGGTCACCGCCGAGTGGCTTAAAACTACCCACATGCTGTCCTGAAGACCACCCATCAACCCGGACTCTAGAGGAAGCCGTCCAAGCGAATCAAGTACGAGTTCCGGGGGGCAGCATGAGCCAATGCAAGATGGCGCCACTATAAACACTCGCCTGCGCCAGAACGGGCTGGGCCGACCATCAGGCCCCACCTGGAAGAAGCCTTGGGCCGACCATCAGGCCCCACCGGGAAGATGCCTACCGGCGCAATAGGCAATAACAAGAAAAAAAAAAAAAAAAAAAGGCCAGGACATAAAAAAAATAATGCAAACTACTCAGAGGAAGCGGTTTGCTTCGGGCCTCTGCCGTGTCTAGTTGCCCATATTACTCGGCCCAACGAACCTGGTACCCATCCGTCTCTGATACTATCTGTCCATCAGCCGTTCGTATAGTGCTCGTCTGAGATGTGGATTTAGAGCGGAGCTTCTTTAGAGCTCGGAAATCAGGTTTATGATTATTTGCAGAAAGCAACCTTTGATATCCTTAGCGAGCCCTCTGACAAACCGTTCCTCCTCCCCCCTTCTCAGAACAGACACACTTTGTCCTGGCAATTTAAGTCACCTAAGATGATACTAAGTAGCTCTTTTTTTAACGTTTTGGGCTGTGGCGCCGGTAGACTTTCTTGGTGGGGTCTGACGATCGGTTCCAGCCCGTTACGGCTCAGGCTAGTGATTATAGTGGCGCCATCTTGCTTGGCTCATGCTGCCCCCCAGAGGTCATCTTTACGCCTCTCTCTAGAGGGAGAATCTAGAGTTCAGGTTGATAGGTGGTCTTCAGGACAGTATGTGCGTAGTCCTAGGCCATTCGGCGGTGCCTGAAAAATTCCAGCTGTGGCGGCGGGCAGGACTCGAACCCGCGGCCTCTTGGACCCGGCACCGGCACGCTAACCACTCAACCACCACCTCCCCTAATGCCATGCGGGTGGCACAAGTCGTTGGCAGGAGGAAATACAGATGAAGGAAGACTGTTCCAGAGTTTACCAGCGTGAGGGATGAAAGAGTGAAGATGCTGATTAACTCGTGCGTAAAAAAAATTGGACAGTAAAGGGATGAGCTTAAGTAGAAAGTCGTGTGGAGCGAGGGCGCGGGAAGGGGGGAGGCATACAATTAGCAAGTTCAGAAGAGCAGTCAGCGTGAAAAATATCGACAGAAGATAGAAAGAGATGCAACATGGCGGCGGAATTTAAGAGGTAGAAGACTACCAGTATGAGGAAGGGACAAAGAGCCTTAGACTCTACTCTGTCCAAGAGAGCTGTGTGTTTGGAGTAACCCCACACGTGAGATGCAGACTCCATTCGAGGGCGGACAAGGCCCCTGTGTATAGGTAGCAACTGTGCGGGGTAGAAGAACTGGCGGAGACGATACAGGACGCCCAACCTCGAGGAAGCTGATGTAGTAAGGGATGTGAAGATTCCAGTTAAGATTTTGAGTTAAGGATAGACCGAGAACGTTTAGTGTGGAAGAAGGTGACAGCTGAGTGTTGTCGAAGAAATGGGAATAGGTGTTTCGAAGACTGTGTCGAGTTAATAGGTGGAGAACTTAGCTTTTTTTGGCATTGAAGGACACCAGGTTCCTTCTGGCCCAGTCGGAAATAAAAGCATGGTCAGAGGTTAAGCGTTCTGCAGCCACAAGCCTAGAGTCTTTCAATTCCTGTTGTCCGGGCCTTCTGTTGAAAGAAGTTGAATAATGCAAAGTTGAATCGTCGGAGTATGAGTGCATAGGACAATTTGTTGTGGAAAGATCATTGATGAATATCAGAAAGATGTAATGTGTATATTATAATGTACATGTGAATGTGTGAATGTATGTCGTAACGCCATGGCACGGCCGCGCCAGGACGTTACACGTAGACGCTACGTTGTGCTTAGGAGGTGATCCTTGCCGTGGGAACGGTGTTGATTCAGCAAGCCTGGTGCCCCGGCCCGCTCCTGCGCTGGCGAGAAGCCGGCAGATATTAGCGGGCGGCAGGCGAGAGCAGAGGACTTCTCGGGGTGTGCGTACGACTTACGACTCGTCTACAAAATACTGTAACTATTCTGTAAGACTGTTAATATAGTTAAAAAGCCAATATAACTATTTAATCACCCAGAGAGAGAGAGAGAGAGAGAGAGAGAGAGAGTAAATTAAGTGAACTCAAAGTGAACTTAACGGCTCCGCTCGGCCAACACATAATACACCTCACTTAAGTAAAGGCAATTGTGTTGTCTCAACCACTTCAATCAACTGGAGAACGCAGGCAACGGTACACCGGACCTAACGTGAGATAACAGTTCGCGCCTTAAACATAAACACTTAAAAACAGCTAACAAAAGTGATGAACAGCGGTTTCCGGACCATCCGAAGTGTTCAATCGGTGTTATCTTTCTCTCTCCTACATATTAACAGTCGCAAGTGTCGTCAAGGGGCAGACAGAGGAGTGAGTGCAAGAACGCTGACACAGGCCGCGCCCTCACCCTGCCCCGGTGGGTCGAGTCAGCACACTCCGCCGCACCACCCCGCGCGCCACTTCACCGCTCCGCTGTCGGGGGTCTCGTACCAATTCCGAGACGCCCACTTGTCTGCCTACGACGCCGCCTGTCGTGGGTAGGCGCTTCCCTTCGCCGGACCAGGGCGGACTTTTGGCGGCGACCTTGGAGGAGCGTGGTCGCCCCCCCCCGCCCATTCCTCACCGCTGCTAGGCGCCGACGCCTCCCGCCTATTCCTCCCCGTTGCCGGGCACTGCCGGCCGTCCCTCTTGCCGCTCCAAGGACGAGTGCAAGCCAACCAAGGACGCGGGGAGAGCCAGTCTAGAACGAGGGCAAGCCAGCCGAGGACGAAGGAGTGCCACAGGCACCGTCTTCACATTTTCATGGTATTCACATGCATGTAGCTGACACAACACTTATACACCACATGTTGATGACATTTCAGGTGATTTTTACGTGATTTGTGTGTCTCCGTGTGGAGCCGTAGCTAGTTTCCCTTAGGCTGTTGAATTTTATGCAAGTGTAGGGGGATGTTTAATATTTTTCCTGAATTGTGAACATTGTTTGCATTTTAGGTATAGTCATTCATTTTATTTTCTCCTTTCTTGTGTGTTTTTATCATGCTAAGTATTCACTCATTATTCTTTTCCCTCTTTTTAATGCGTTTTGGAAGCATCTGGGGCGAGTGAGCACACACTTAGCAGAATTAATTTTTCCTTTTACCATATTTTTCCTCATGAAGTCATATTTTCCTAATGCCTTTTTTTTTTTTAAATGACAGGTCAATCTGATCCGGAGTTAGAAACTTTGACCAAGAAATTCCAGAAGTTGGTGCAAGATTCGGAAGCGACCGCCGAGGATGACAATTCCCGTGTCCTAAGGAGCGGGTCAGCTCATGACAGTGTCTCCTCCTCCTCCTCCTCCTCCTCCTTCTTCCCGCCCGCATAATAACAAAGGTAATAACTTAACTAACCAAGAATCCACAATGGCTACTAACACTATTAAACTTCTGCCGACTACGGCATCAGTCAGAGCTTTCGCAGGCAATGAACCGGATTACAGTGCGAGAGACTTCATCCTACAATGCGAGGATGTTATGAACAACTCATTTGTTTCAGAACCGGGAGATAAAATCTCCTTCATTAGGTCCAGATTAAAGCCGGGAACAGAAGCATCAGCTCTTATGTACACCAGCGCGTTCATGGAACCGCAACAAACCAAAGATTATGACCAGTTTCGGTCACATTTTCTGGAGTCTTTTGGGGAAGATGTTAGGCACAGCCTCGTCAAAGGCGTAAATGTAGCTGTGACCAATTTGATTTCAGCTGTGGAGAGTAAAGGGCTTTTTGCCGGACAAGTAGACGCCTATCGGTTGTCTACTGATTTGGGCTCATATTTGAAAGCAGCTGCTGGTGGCTGGACAGAGGGAGAGAATATGTATCTATCTAATGTACTCAGATTTCTGGAATTTCTCATGTACATGGCTGTCATCAAGGGCCAGTTTCGAAAAAGTTCTTTATCCCTAGCCTACGGCCCCAATGACAACTTGCACAACTTCGTGCTTAAACTCAAAACTAAAATTGAGGAGAAAGACGGAGCGCCAGTTCCCACTGTAGCCGCTGTCGACCAGAAGCCCGCTAATGTTAGCGTGTCCTCATCGGTGGTGGCGTCCGCCACCGAAAAGCCTAAGCGCCACTGTTCGTACTGTCAACGAGACGGTCATACGGTTGACTATTGTATAAAACGTCAGCGGGATCGCAGGTCAAAAAGGGAGAGGGGAGGCTCGCCGATGTCAGGCAAATCTGTTTCTCAGAAGACCCCGGCCGCTTCAAAAAGTCGTGCCGAGGGCTACAACACTGGCAAGTCCTGTTTTATCCACGGTGATGGTAGCGACACCACAGAGGAGTGTTTCTCTATGCTACAGGTAAAGAAAGACCGAGCAGGAAAGTTCGTGAAAGAGTCGGGGGAAGCCGAGCGCCGCCCCCAAAACGACCCAGGGTAGCAACCCGGGGGCCGGAGGAAATTGAGACTGCAGTGCAGGCTGACAATAGTAGCTTGTATGAATCTGTTGTGGCCGCGTGCAGTCAGCTTGAAATTATGGCGCTTAAAGTCAAGCTGGGTCCGCTACAAGCGTCATTTGCGGTCGACACCGGCGCTGCGGTTAATGTGTTGTCAGAAAGGACGTACATAGCTTTAAAACGCGCGTCGCGGGGAGGCCGCTACCAGCTACGACCCTGTGACCTAAGCCTCTTCGGTGTCACCGCCGACAGGTTTAACATTCTTGGGTTGGTGAGTTTGCCAGTGAGTTTGGGACAAAACACCCCTGTCATGCGTTTGGATTTTTACGTGACGTCGAACTTTTCCCTGCCGTCTGACGGTCTTCTTGGATCGTCGTCTCTGAGGTCTAACCGCATGGTAATACTTCCAGATAGTAATACAGTAAGGTTTCAAGGGAGATGTTTCAAGGCCATGGATCAACCTGTGCCCCTCGCTTCTCCCTGGGAAAGAAAGGATATACCCAGCAAGGGTCGGGAAAGTGTTTCTCCTGAGTCGGTAGTGCATACCGTTCCGACTCTTTCCACGGTGCCGGTGCATGGCGCGGGCACCACCTCACTTCATGATAAACCACCAACACCACCTGATGTTTTCAGGGGATGGAAAAATGTCAAGGCGATAGTCGTAGGGAATCATGAAATCCCTCAACGAACCGCAATGCACGTCCCCGTGTCAGTCCCTAACGCTACCGTAGGTTGTGATATCTGCTTAAAAGGGCCTAGTCGTATCAACACGCTAGCGATAGAGTCCGCCCTTAACACGGTACACGAGGGAAGTAGGACCGTAGCTTTAGTGGTTAATGCCACTGGCGGTCCAGTTAAACTAAAAAATGGAGTCATTTTGGATCGCGCATTAGCGTTCGACGGACAGGTGTCCCCAGACCCTTAAGAGTTAAAGCGGCCTTGTGTCGGCCCGGTGGGTCAACCCGCCGCCGGCGACAAAACATGTCAGGCCTCATCTATCGATTCTTTAGTCAAAGTGGTCGATTATCCCGAGCTTAAGGGCCCGCTTCTGAAGCTTTTACATCAGTATCGTGATGTCATTGCCCTGCCCGGTGAGCATTTAGGTGCGACTGATACGACAGAGCACAAGATTAGGGTTAAACCCGACACCAAACCGGTGTACATTCCTGCATACAGACTTCCACACAGTCAAAGGCAGATTGTAGATGAACAGGTTAAAGATATGTTGGATCAGGGTGTTATTCGGCATTCCCGATCTCCGTGGAACTCGCCCTTGTTTCTAGTCCCTAAAAAGGACGGAAGTTTCAGGCCTGTCATCGATTTTAGGAAAGTAAATGAGGTGACTGAGGATGATAGGTACCCTCTGCCCGTTTTAGGTGACTTGTTAATGTCCCTGGGGCAAGGGAATACTATTTTCAGTAGTCTTGACCTTTTAAGTGCATACTGGCAGGTGCCGATGGCAGCTGAATCCAGAGAGACTACAGCCTTCAGTACCCCTAGCGGTCATTTTGAATGGTTAAGGATGCCATTCGGCCTTAAAACCACACCCATTACTTTTCAGAGGATGATCAACACATTGTTCTCAGACATGATAGGCAAAGAACTCTATGTATATTTCGATGATTTAATCATCTGTAGCAAGGTTGGCGACAGTCACCTAGCTAAACTAGAAGCAGTTCTGCTTAAATTTAGAGGCGCTGGCCTTAAGGCCAAGCTGACTAAATGTGAATTTTTAAAGCCAAAAATCACCTTTTTAGGCCACACTCTTGATGGAGATGGAATCCACAACACAACAAAGGAGGCAGCCCAAGGGCACACACATAAGGAAAACAATAATAAAAAAAAAAGCCCGCTACTCGCTGCTCCTAAAAAAGAAACAAAAGAGGTGGCCGATAGGAAGATCAAATACGGGAGGAGAGGTGTCCTGATACCCTCCTCTTGAAAGAGTTCAAGTCGTAGGCAGGAGGAAATACAGATGAAGGAAGATTGTTCCAGAGTTTACCAGCATGAGGGATGAAAGAGTGAAGATGCTGGTTAACTCTTGCATAAGGGGTTTGGACAGTATAGGGATGAGCATGAGTAGAAAGTCGAGTGCAGCGGGGCCGCGGGAGGGGGGGAGGCATGCAGTTAGCAAGTTCAGAAGAGCAGTCAGCGTGGAAATATCGATAGAAGATAGAAAGAGGGGCAACATTGCGGCGGAATTTAAGAGGTCAGGTCGTCCCACCGAGCTGAAGCAAAATGCCAGAAGCATCGCCTCTTCGGTGGGTCCAGAGGGTGTACAGGAGCGATAGGACAGGATGCAGAAATAAGATTGTGATCGGAGGAGCCCAACGGAAAGAACAGTTTGACAGAATAAGCAGAAGGGTTTGAGGTAAGGAAGAGGTCTAGAATGTTGGGCCGATCTCCAAGACGGTCGGGAATACGTGTAGGGTGCTGGACCAACTGCTCTAGGTCGTTGAGGAGAGCAAAGTTGTAGGCTTGTTCACCAGGATGGTTAGTGAAAGAGGATGAAAGCCAAAGCTGGTGGTGAACATTGAAATCTCCTAGGATGGAGATTTCAGCGAAGGGAGAGTGGGTCAAGATGTGCTCCACTTTAGAATTCAAATAGTCAAAGAATTTTACATAGTTGGTAGAGTTACGTGAGAGATAAACAGCACAGATGTATTTAGTAATAGAATGACAATGAAGTCTTAGCCAGATGGTGGAAAATTCAGAAGAGTCAAGGTCGTGGGCACGAGAGCAAGTGATGTCGTTGCGCACGTAGGCGCGTCGTTGCGCACGTAGGCGCAACAACCAGCTTTGGATTGAAATTTAGGATAGAGATAGTAGGAGGGAACAGAGTAGAGATTGCTGTCAGTAGCCCCAGAAACCTGTGTTTCGGTAAGGAAGAGAAGGTGAGGTTTAGAGGAGGAGAGATGATGTTCCACAGAATGAAAATTAGAGCGAAGACCGCGAATGTTGCAGAAATTGAGAAGAAAGAGGTTCGAGGAGTTATCAAGACACCTCTCGGGTCGGCAGCCAGAAGGGGAGTCCTCCCTGGGGGAATTTGTGGTCCCCCCCCCAGGCGGGGACTCCGAGGCTTGGTGTATGTGCGCCATTTTGAAATTTTAATTTTGGGAAAAGGTGTATATGTTGTGTGAATGTAGTGTGGTGTGGATATAGAGAGGATCTGTCTTTAGAGAGCATGCTGAACTACTCTCCGGTGTTGGTGAGACAATAGGGAAACGGTTAGTGAGGATATGGGAAGGGTCTTTGGAGGGCTTCAGCTCCCTTCTCACCTCCCATATATACCTCACCGGGAGTGGCTTGCGCCCGTTCGGTAGGTGTCTTCCTACCTACTCCAGCCAAGTGATTATGAACATGCTCAGAATGTTTGGAAAGTAGCTGGGTGTCAGAGTCTGAAGGACTATTTGTTGCTTTATGTAAAAGTGGATGTTGGCCTTCTATGTGATGTCTTCCTAGAGTGGCGAGGTATTTTGAAAACCCAGTGGAGGTTGGATATTGTAAATTATGTTAGCCTTCCAGGATTTGCCTATGACTCTTTTCTGCTAAAAACACAGCAGGAATTAGAGGTGCTTAGTAGCCCAGGCATATATCATTGCATTCAAACAAATGTGCGTGGGGGCTACACAAGTGTTGTGCGTCGTTTTGTACGCGCCAATAACATCTACACGAACCCTCAGTTTAATCCAAAACATGATAGAAGCACTTTCCTTTCATATCTTGACTTCAACAGTCTTTATCCCACTGTAATGCAAGAGAAGTTGCCATGTGGGGATATGAGAAAACTAGCTGCGACAGAAATGCAATCGTTTTTGAGCGGGGGCTTCGTCAATCAAGCAACCGATGGCGGTTTTGGATATCTCATTCTGTGCGATACTGAGGCTGTCTCACGTGAAGTCGTTGAGAAAACGGATGACCTCCCACTGATCATCAGAAGACACAATATCGCCAACAGAGATATATCGTCAGTCACACGCGAATGGTATGAAGAAGAAAACCGTCCAGCACCGTGTAAGAACATAAAACTGATTGGAACACATGCTGATCAGGAGAAAATTCTGTTTCCTCTGCCCCTCCTTTAACTACAAAAGTGCTACTTGCCCTATCAAGAAAAATGCAATCAAGTGTATTTCAAACAGCATTTTTGGTCGATTCCTGATGAACGTGGCCAAATATAGTGAAGACATAGATATTGTCACCAACCGCGAAAAGTTTTTAAAGCTGGCTCGAAGTCCTTACTTTAAACGCGTTGTACCTCTCAATGATGGCCATGTAGTTGTAACTCGCCATAGAAAATATTCACGGGTGAATCATCCAAACTACATTGGCTACTACATCCTAGAGCTGTCCAAGCTGCGACTATATGATTTATATTACAATGTGTTGAAGGTTCATTACGGAGATCGGGCGAAACTAGTGTATTGTGACACTGATTCCTTAAAAACAAAAATTGAAACTTCTGATCTATTAACAGAGTACTCGCAGGAACCCTTCAGAAGCTATATAGACACAAGTAACTTTAGCCCCTCACATTCCTTGTACAGCACAGACAACAAAGGAAAGCTTGGATTTCTCAAGTCTGAAGTGGGGGAAAGAACCATCTCAGAATTTGTAGGTGTAAAACCAAAGTGCTACTCCATCCTCTTGGCAGACGGTGACCGGTTGAGTTCAGCTAAGGGCGTTCCAAAGTTCATAAAGAAGAAAATTGCCCATCAGCAATACAAAGACACCCTTTTCCAGAAGCAAACATTTACCTGGTCAAACTCTTTCGCCTCTGCCTGTCAACATCTACCTTTCCTTCTTGCTGGAAGTATGCCTTCATACAGCCTGTACCTAAGAAGGGTGACCGCTCCAATCCCTCAAACTACCGTCCTATTGCTTTACTTTCTTGTCTATCTAAAGCTTTTGAATCAATCCTTAACCGGAAGATTCAAAAGCACCTTTCCACTTCTGACCTTCTATCTGATCGCCAGTATGGGTTCCGCAAGGGGCGTTCTACTGGTGATCTCTAATAGCTTCTTAACTGACTCTTGGTCATCCTCTCTTAGCCGTTTCGGTGAAACCTTTGCTATTGCGCTGGACATATCTAAAGCTTTTGATAGGGTCTGGCACAAATCTTTGCTTTCCAAACTACCCTCCTACGGTTTTTATCCTTCTCTATGTGCCTTTATCTCCAGTTTCCTTTCTGACCGTTCTATTTCTGCCGTGGTAGACGGCCACTGTTCTTCCTCTAAATATATTAACAGTGGTGTCCCACAGGGTTCTGTCCTATCTCCCACTCTCTTTCTGTTGTTCATAGATGATCTTCTTTCCAAAACGAACTGTCCTATCCATTCCTACGCCGATGATTCCACTCTGCATTATTCAACTTCTTTTAATAGAAGACCCACCCTTCAGGAACTTAACGACTCAAGGCTGGAGGCTGCAGAACGCTTAGCCTCAGACCTTACTATTATTTCCGATTGGGGCAAGAAGAACCTGGTGTCCTTCAACGCCTCAAAAACACAGTTTCTCCATCTATCCACTCGACACAATCTTCCAAACAACTATCCCCTATTCTTTGACAACACCCAGCTATCACCTTCCTCAGCACTAAACATCCTCGGTCTATCCTTAACTCAAAATCTCAACTGGAAACTTCATATCTCATCTCTTACTAAATCAGCTTCCTCGAGGCTGGGCGTTCTGTACCGTCTCCGCCAGTTCTTCTCCCCTGCACAGTTGCTGTCCATATACAGGGGCCTTGTCCGCCCTCGTATGGAGTATGCATCTCATGTGTGGGGGGGCTCCACTCACACAGCTCTTCTGGACAGAGTGGAGGCTAAGGCTCTTCGTCTCATCAGCTCTCCTCCTCATACTGATAGTCTTCTACCTCTTAAATTCCGCCGCAATGTTGCCTCTCTTTCTATCTTCTATCGATATTTCCACGCTGACTGCTCTTCTGAACTTGCTAACTGCATGCCTCCCCCCATCCCGCGGCCCCGCTGCACTCGACTTTCTACTCATGCTCATCCCTATACTGTCCAAACCCCTTATGCAAGAGTTAACCAGCATCTTCACTCTTTCATCCCTCACGCTGGTAAACTCTGGAACAATCTTCCTTCATCTGTATTTCCTCCTGCTTACGACTTGAATTCTCTCAAGAGGAGGGTATCAGGACACCTCTCCTCCCGAAACTGACCTATCTTTCGGCCACCTCTTTGGATTCTTTTAGGAACAGCAAGTAGCGGGCTTTTTTTTTAATAATGTTTACTTTTTTTGTGCCCTTGAACTGTCTCCTTTGCTGTAAAAAAAAAAAAAAAGTATTGTGACACTGATTCCTTAATAACAGAAATTGAAACGCCTGATCTATTAACAGAGTACTCGCAGGAACCCTTCAAAAGCTATATAGAAACAAGTAACTTTACCCCCTCACATTCCTTGTACAGCAAAGGAAAGCTTGGTTTTCTCAAGTCTGAAGTGGGGGAAAGAACCATCTCAGAATTTGTAGGTGTAAAACCAAAATGCTACTCCATCCTCTTGGCAGACGGTGACCGGTTGAGTTCAGCTAAGGGCGTTCCAAAGTTCATAAAGAAGAAAATTGCTCATCAGCGATACAAAAAAAGCCCTATTCCAGAAGCAAACATTTACCTTTGACTATCAGGGATTCACAGTGCGCAATGGACGAATGAGTACAGTAAAATATCCCAAGAGAGGGATATCTGTAGTTGAGGACAAAAGATACTACATTAGCACCTTGGAGTCACGATCTTACGGTCATCCCGATAATTCTATAGGGATAGAGGAGGAAGAGAAGGACGAGGAGGTAGCCCAGATCATGACACTGTCAAACGAAGAAAATTTGGAGGAAGGCGATGAAAGAGGCATAACAGAAGCGAGACTAGCCGAGGTAATGGGTGGGCAAGAGATCGGTGAAATGGGAGAACTAGAAGAAGAAACCTATGAATCGTGGGGAGAACGGGATGTGCTGGCCGAGCAATATTTTCCCTCGATAAAACAGGTAGAGACGGATGATGACATGTTAATGCTAGCCGCGGAACAGGAAGAAATAAATCAAATGCTCTCATCATCCCCCCTTGAATATATGCTAGAAGATAAATTGTAGGTGTTTATAAGTTAAGGACTGGTGTGAATATTGTATATAGTGTTTATGGTGTAAGAATTTGCCTGGTATATTTATGTTAAATATAAACTATATGTAAATATATTCTGTATATAGGACTAATGTTGGAGTCTATGATATTATAAAATTGCACATGACGAATCTGGAATCATAATTTGACCAAATTCCAATAAACACTGAGTTTGTTTGACTTGTGTATATGTCCTTTATAAAAATAAAAAATAAAAGAAACGGATGAAAAAAAAATAATAATAATTGTCTTAAAATTTATTCGATTTGTGGAAACATATGAATAAAACGCTTTTATGTTTCGATCCGCTAAAGCTGCTCCCACACTAGGACTTTTCAAGCGCGTCATCACGCTACTCGATCGCCTCAACTCCCATATATGGTAAAATGGGCGGAGCTACGCGGGACTCACCGAGAACCTAGCCGAGGGGCATTTGGCGGGACTGGCGAGTCCCGCGCTCAGTTGTTTCCATACAGTGAGCGGGGGTACTACTCGTCTGCTGCAAGCTGCCCTTCCTTCGAGATGTCCAATGAAAGCAGTATTCAGTGGACCCGGGCGAGTACTCAGCACTTTATAGACCTTTTAAGGCAGCATCCATGCTTGTGGCAAGTAAAAAGTAAAAATTACAAAAACAAATTGGTAAGAAATGCAAGCATTAGTGCAATTGTTAAGGATTTAAGTGATGCCATGAACTGTACAATCACGCAAGACGATGTCATGAAAAAAATACACACGCTGAGGGGTCAGTTCCGGAAGGAGGTGAAGGAAATGAAAGATTCCCAGAAGTCAGGAGCAGGTACAGACGACTTGTATGTACCTAAGTTATGGTGTTTCGAGGCACTAGCATTCCTTGCTGATGGGGATATACCTCGAGCGTCCACCTCCAATCTAGATGAACCACAGGTAATTTATTTATCATTCTTATTGTCCAGTTTTCCAAGTTTTATATTTCTTTTAAAATCTCGGTTAATATCTAGAACTACTCCTTGTTAGTTAGTCTTGCCACGACTACATGTTGAGGTAGCATGCCCACTATTCTGTACGCCTGTGAAGGTTTCATTGTGCACTCGGTTATTGTTGAGTCGCATCAGCGCTTTTAAATCTCACCTCCCTTACAAAATCTAAGTCCACAGACATGCATTCGCTGTCTGAAACTATTTTTTTCTGATGGCTTTCGATGTGCTGATGATAAATCTGGCAATTATTTTCCATCGCAAAATTTTTTTTTTTTGCCAAACCCCACTTCCCTATACTTGAGGTAAGGTTAGGCTAGGTTAGGTGGGTTGGGTTAGGTTAGATTATGTTGGGTTTGGTTAGCTTAGGTTTGGTTTGGTTAAGTTATATTAGGTTAGGTTTGGTTTGGTTAGCTTAGGTTAGGTTAGGTTTCGTTTCATTTGGTTAGCTTAAGTTAGGTTAGGTTAAGTTTGGTTTGGTTAGGTTAGGTTAGGTTTGGTTAGGTTAGGTTTGGTTTGGTTTGGTTTGGTTTGGTTAGCTTAGGTTAGGTTAGGTTTCGTTTCGTTTGGTTAGCTTAGGTTAGGTTAGGTTACGTTTCGTTTGGTTAGCTTAAGTTAGGTTGGGTAGGTTAGGTTAGGTTTGGTTAGGTTAGGTTAGGATAGGTTAGGTTAGGTTATCTTAGGATAGGTTAGGGAAAGGGGGGTCGAGGGGGGCGCAGCCCCCCCGATAGGCTTGGGGGGTTGGGGGGGCGAAGCCCCCCCACAAGAGATACATAAGTGATATGTTTGAACTTGAGCATGGGGGATCGAGGGGGGCGAAGCCCCCCCGATAGGTAATGGGGGGTCGAAGGGGGCGCAGCCCCCTCGTAGGTACTGTAGGCTGTTAGGTTAGGCAACGTTACATTACTGGGGAATTTCCCCATTGATAGGGAATTTTGTTTGGGGAATTTCTGTACATATTGTTTTTTTACCGTAGACTTTTTGGGTCATGCCAAATTTTGCCTATTTTGGCCTCCCCCAGCCTAAAACCCCGCTTTCCCGCCAGGTCCCCATGTTTGTTGGTGCTGGGGAAAGGGGTGGTGATGAAAAGGTGGAAGGAGTTGTTGTGCATTTTTACCAAAATCTCAGTCAGATGCTTATTATTTTTTTTTTTTCAGGGACACAGACAAATCTATAGCCTAACCTTGCCTCGATGTTTAGTAGGAAGAATTAATACATCAAATGATTGAAACAAAGTATACTTTCCGAAACAGGTATAAATAATACATGACATGAGGTGTGGCAAATAGTTGTACAAGGTGTGTGTGTGTGTGTGTGTGTGTGTGTGCACTTTAAAATATAGCATTAGGTCTGCCAAGGTACTGCACCTTCGTCACTGAAGTTCCTCCAAACCACACACCCTTGTCTGCCAAGGCACTGCACCTTCGTCACTGAAGTTCCTCCAAACCACACACCCTTGTCTGCCAAGGCACTGCACCTCACTGTAGTTCTTCCAGACCACACACTCTCCTCTGCCAAGGCACTGCACCTTCGTTGCTGAAGTATGTGGCAAAGTCTTTTCTGATGTTCTTGGCATCATTTGTAGTGTTTCTGCGAAGTCTTTCCAAGGGTAAAAGTTGTTCGCAGTCCCGCCATGAGCCTGGAGTTATCGTGCCATCCGTGATGTTTTCTCTGTCCAGGCTTCCCACTGGAGTGTAAAACGCCTCGTGGTTCTTCCGCAGGTAGTTGTGGAGTGCTGTACAGGCTAAAACAATCTTTACCACTTTATCCGGCATTAGCTGTATGGCGCTCTGCAGGATCCTGAACCTGCTAGCCATAATGCCGAACGCATTTTCAACGATGCGGCGAGCACGGGAAAGCCTGTAGGAGAAAATTCGTTGTTCCTCATCTTGGTTTTTATTTGGGTAAGGCTTCATGAGGTACTGCTTCAAGGGAAAAGCGTCATCTCCCACAAAGACATATGGAAGAGTTCTCTGGCTCCCTTGTACTTGGTCAGGCTCAGGAAGACCAGCTGTACCTTCCTCCAGATGACGGGAAAGAGTAGTGTTGGCCCACACACCCCCATCAGAAACTCGTCCATTGGCTCCAACGTCCACGTATATGAACTCGTAGTTAGCATTAACTACGGCCATGAGGACGATGCTGTGAGAGCCCTTGTAGTTAAAGAAGTAGGACCCTTGGTTGCTAGGAGCTCGTATCAGTACGTGTTTGCCGTCCACAGCTCCTATACAGTGAGGGAAGTTCCACTTCTCAAACCCGTTTGCAATGGTCCTCCATTCATCCGGCGTTGTTGGAACCTTAGAAAACGGAAAAAAAATGTGGTTAGAGTGCATACTGTTATAAAAAATGCTTACAATATTTATTTTATGTATTCCTATCAGTGTTTCTTTATCCTCCCCAGGAAATGGTTTCATGTGAGGCTGAGAGCATGGCTTATCATGCTGCAGGTGGTGCGACGGATGCAGATACACCTGCAATGATTCTGTCATCAGCTACTCCAATTTCCACATCTTCTAGTCCTGTCTCTGTCGGTCTGTCTGTTTCTCTTTCACCCTCATCATATCCATCTGTATCCTCCCCAAGTTCTCATGGTTCATTATATCTTCTTCCCTCACCCACTCAAGCCTCTACATCGTCAGCCAGACCTGCCTCGACCTGCGCAGTTCCTTCACCTGGACACACGCTCACCCCTGCTGATTCTCCGCCCTCTTCTTTCCCCATCACAAGACCAACAAAAAAGAGGAAGCAAAGTGATTCAGCTGAGGATATGCTAAAAATAGCTATACAGAAAATATCTTCTCTTCCCAGCTCCTATGAAAGTGACCCATGCCTGGATTATGGGAGGGTTGTGGGGAATGAACTGAAGAGCATGAATGAGAGGCAAAGGTTCTTAGCTAAAAAACTGATTAATGATGTAATTCACCTGGGTAATATGGAAATGCTCAGTACAGATGACCAAGTGTTGCGAGTCACAGGTTCAAGCTCTTTTGCAATATAATGATTTGAATGACGGACAGCCAAGGGAAAAACCGAGAAGTGCAAGCACAACACATTGTTGGGAAATTTTCAAACATTTTCATTCCACATGCATTTTTTCTTTTTCACACACAAATATATATATATATATATATATATATATATATATATATATATATATATATATATATATATATATATATATATATATATATATATATTTCTACTCTGATCATTAAGAACGGAAGATATTTATTTCAATGTCAACAAAATATTTTCCCTACGATTATTTTTCTTCAATTAACAGCACGGGAAAAACCGAAAAGTGCAAGCACAAGACATTGTTGGGAAATTTTCAGACATTTTCATTCCACATGCATTTTTTTGTCTTCCTCACACACACACACACACACACACACACACACACACATATATATATATATATATATATATATATATATATATATATATATATATATATATATATATATATATATATATATATATTTTTTAACAAGTTCTACTCTGATTATTAAGAACGGAAAATATTTATTTTAATTTCAACAAAATATTGTCCCTACGATTATTTTTCTACAATAAACTTATGCACCTAGAAACTCACCTTCATATACTCTTCTCTAAGCACTTGGTATATGGCGTCGCAGGTCTCGGGAATGATGCAGCTCAGGCTCTGGTTGGATATTCTTGATGAATACTGAAGGTTTGTAAATGATCCCCCAGCAGCAAGGAAGCGAAGGGTGGCCTCCAGACGAGCTCCGGGAGAGATACTCTGACGAAGCTGGTTATCCTCCTTCCTAATATAAGGTTCAATTTTGGTGAGCAAATTGTAGAATGCAGGAATAGGCATTCTGGTATAGTTTTCAAAGTCCTCGGGGCATTCACTTTCAAGCTCAGAGAAGATCTGTGCAAAACTTCCTCTTTCGCTACGTCTGGAGATCCATTCCTTGCACCAACGTTTCCTCCTCTTCTTCTTCTTCAACTTCATGGCAGCAGCTGCCGCAACACTGCACCAAAGGGCCTCTTGAAGAGCGCAGTTGTAGGTAGCGGCATCCATGCGTCCTCCCACCTCGGCAGTTCAAAAGAGACTGAGACTCAGACGGTCGCCTCGCCCGTTTGGGAGTTTCCCCCCCCTTCCCCCTCGAAAGTCCGACTCATGAAGCGCGTTACCAACCCCAGTGTGGGAGCAGCTTAATGCTTAAAAGACTGCCCGCCAAATAAGGCGGCGGCGGCGGCGGCGGGCGCTGCGACGACAGGATGCGACAGGATTGCTCGGGACCCGGGACGGGACGGGGCGGGGCGGGGCGGGGCGGGGGCAGCACGGGGTAGTGGCGGTGACGAGTGACGACCTGTGAGTGTAGCCAGACCTCTGATTTAAGCATGGTATACAACCACCCCACCCCCCGATAAAGGAACTAGAAAATTATTTATGCTTAGAATAGCTTCATGGAATGTAATACAATTTAATATGAAAAAATCAATAAGTCAATACTTACTTTTTATGAACACGTGTTAAATGTTTGATGACATACGGGCATTATAAACTTGCTGTAAGCGAATCGCATCACGTGTTCATCATTCCTTGAATATTCGGTCTTGGAAAACTCCATACATATTTTTTCAAGAGTTTCTCTTACACCCAAGTGTGAAACATTGTAGGCAAAGTACATGGCATAAGCCGCGCACACATCGCTTCGCGTGCTTTGAAGTCGAAATGCATTTTTATACATACTGAGCCCGGGGTAATCAATATATTTTAAATGATCAGAGTATAATTTTGGATCGAGAGCATAACTATCTAGGAACACTGCCATGCCCGGTTCATAGTAGAGACAAATCCAGTGTCCCATTAAATTTTCTCTTTTAGAATAACTTGGTAGCGTATTGACGATGCACACTATAGGTTTTCTATATCGAGATATAGAGTTTACCTCGTCTGCCAATAACACGCCTAAAAACAAGGCCTGCTTTCCTATGTGCCCCCTCAATCCTCTTTCAATCTCCATGTTGTTCATCGCACAGCCGCTTCAAGCGCGCACATCACACTGCAGCCGTCTTTCAGAATTAACTGTTATTATACCCACTGTTTCGCCAAACAGAATCAACAGACGGTTCTCGTTTTCTCCCTTGGTTAGATTCAAGCTAAGTCTAAGCCCCCATTCATTTCAACGGGCAAATTATCATTTAAGTTTTCAGCACGCAAATCAAATGTGCAAATCATTGCCCCCTTGCCGAAAATATCCTTTCCAATTAAATGGTCTTTGTGAAAACCAAGTGCATCCAAAGTACGATGGTAGAGCTCAGCATAGTCATGAGGGAATCTACTAGGAATATTATACATGGTTCTACCATTAACACTTAAGCTTATTTGACTTATATCGCCATTGCTCAAATACAATGGATTTAGCGTATAGTCGCCAGAATGAGCCTCCATGCTCGTTATAATAAGCGAGATTTTTTTTCCGGAATAACATTACCCTACGGTTAATCATACGTTCCTGAGGTTTGGTCTTTGGCTAGCACATAGGTTTTCAAGAGGGTTTTGGTAAATGTCGATTTTAAAAGATTCCCTGTGGCGAGAGACGCGTTCAAAGCATGAAGTGCATTAGGATAAGGAAACAGTCGCGTATAAAGTAGCTTGGCTGAATCTATATGCAGACGAATGTTATCGCCAGTTGGAGAATTTAGCAGCCAAGCATTACTAGATAGTTCCATTCGGAGTCTAACCAAAATACCATCGAGCAAGTAACTGTCTAAAGAACTTATATCCAGAAGAAGCGGGGTACAGAGTTGTATACCGTGAGTCTTAACCCGCTTCATAATGGTCTTGTGTTGCGCGCTGGCATTGTCAAAGTATTCTGCTGTTACTTTGGAAATAAAACCGTTCTCTGGGATGGTAATATTAGCATTGGCTCCAATTGTATTCAGTTTGTTGGGCGACAAAGTATTCAGCATTTTAACGTATGACGTGTACCCATAAAGTACATTATTGTCAACAGCTACATCTTCCAAAAAACCTTGCACTGATTTGATTAGGCTGTGCGCGGTATTATTTGCAAATTCAACATGTTGAGCGTCTTCGAGAGGAGTAGTATTGTCTGGCTTAGTTAAGCGTAAAGAGGTATGCAACACCAATTTCCCCAAATCAATAAAACTGCCAAGTGTTCCAGGAATGAGAAATTCTATATATCTATCGGATAATTTCATATTGAATCCGAGGCTAGTAGGTAAAACATCAGCATCATAACGGGAGGCAATCGTTTTTTCCAATAATCTCATTTTGTTGGGGCGGGGAAACAATTCACTGACACCGGCGGCATATTGCCCCAGGGGAGAACGCGGGTCTCCGACACCCACCGCGCTGGTGATGCTCGCCATACTGCTCTTAGTTCAACAATCATTACAACTCGGTAAAGATGTCCTTTTTATAACACCTTTTCCTCCCGACTCGCTTGACTTTCTTTTTCCCGCTTCCTCTAGTCAATTTCATTGCAGCGTGCTTTAAGGAATTAATTCCATGCTTTTTTTTATAGAGCTTCTTAAGTTGCTTCCCTGTGAAATATCATCTAAAAGATTGTTTCCAAATGTTCGAGCTGAAGGCACAATGACATTTTTCTCTAGGAAAGGGAAAGCTCTTTTAGCGAGTCCTGCTAAAACCGAGAATAAACCCCCGCCTCTGTGATAGCTTGGTTCATAAGAAAGTGTGACTATATCATCAATACCACTCCCTCGGGTTGATATATGTTTGCCATTCGAAAACAGGGTATGATATTCTGCTAAGGAAGGAGGGATGAATGTAACCCGCATGGTGGCGGAGAGGAGACTGTCTTTTCAAATGGACAACATTCCTATTAATACAGCAAAATGTACTCAAAGATTCAACGCGATCGGATATGAAGTAAACATGTAACAGGGTATCCTTCTTCGAAATGCATAGGACGACCTTTTTGATCTGTGAGTTTAATAGAAATCGAATCAATTACTTTGGATTTAAGGGACTTATATATAGTTGGATGCACGCCTTTTGTTAGACCTCCGGAGAGCGAAAAGGCATCAAGAATATTTACATTTTTCCCTGCATACCTAGAGGGATTGACAAGGTCAGTGTAAATGAGAACACACTCTACGTCACCATTTCTCAACAGAGGGGCATGACCATGTAGCGGAACAAGAACGTTTTTTTTTTTTTTTTTTGTTCTTCATGTGAACCCAAGGAAGAAAACACAGCATAACCTAAGTTGGTGACAAAACCGAGAACCTGGGCCAGTCGCGTATCAAAGGAAACCTTAATAAATACAACTAGTGGATGATAACCATTGTAGCAGAACAAAGTTAAATGATCATTTGTTGAGCTAAATGCAAGAACCCCTCTAGAATACGCTAGTAAATGGTAGTTGTATCCATCGACCATCTCCTTTAACAATGTCATTATTATACCGTTAACACACCTCATCAAATACCCAGTGTCATTACATAAGATATTAGCATTAATAGCCTCTGACAGTGTGCGTCTTTCAATAACTTCTGAATCTGGCGTTGGTCTTATACCACATTTAAGATGTATACTACACTCTGGTTCACCCGGTTTAACAATGTAAAACCGACGGGGAAGCAACACGTTCAGTAGACCGACTTCATATTCCACGTCCTTGTCTAATGTTAGAGTTTGTATATTATTAGTAAAGCTAGTGCTGGAATTGGGGTAAATTTCCCCATCCGCAATGCTGGTAACATATATATGATGTGACTCCATTTAGAGCACGCAAGACACTAGCAAAAATATTATAATTATTTCATTATATAGAGGTAGACATGACGAGATGCCAATTACATATTGAAGGTAAATCATACTAAACATCATTACATTGTTATTTATTGACATATTTTACATTTAGTGATGTACATAATTATTGGGAAATTGTCTGGAGCTATAGTTATTTAGGATCCACGTCGACTACAGCATCGTCCCGTTTTTTTTCCATTCGTCAGCCACAGCGTCGTCCTCTGTATCCACCGGTTTTCTCTTCCTGTTTCACTCGGGAAACACAGATTGATTTAGTTTAGTTTCTGGCTCATCGCAGGTCCACCATCTGTCCAGGATGACGTACGATATATTTTGCAGTTGGAGTTCAGCCGCAGCCTCTTGAAGATGTGGTTGGTAGTCAGCTTTCCACAACATGTAAAAATTCCAGCGCTTGCAATATTGTAGGGGAAGACGACACTTGTAATGTTGCTTTTAATCACCCATTCTACCAATTTTATGATGGACTGTTTAAACCAGCGGAGACGGTTATCATAACTGTCTTCCTTTACCCCACGAATGAAATTTTGATCTCTTGACGTCTGAAGATATCCTTGGTTTATAGGGTTATTTTCCAGTTCGCGGCCAGGAGCATATTGGGTTAGGATACATGCCACATAAGGAAGATTTTCACTCGGAGGATAGCGGTAGATGTCATCGCCAGAACTATATTTGTAGCTGACTACGTAGGCGTCCGACATGGTGTTCTCTGGTATACTGGTGAGTGATGAATAGTACCGCTTCAGCTGATGGCGAGGGACGAGTAGCGAACCATCGTCCCATCTGCTCTCTCTTATAAGCCCGCTCGGGATACCACCATGTCCGAGGGTGTTCGTCCTCGCCTCCGGCATTTCTCTCTCCATAACGTCGCCGCTCCCTCTGTCTAAGGCTGCTTACACACGAGCGTTTTTGTACGCGCGTCGAACGGACGCACAGAACGCGTCATATTTTTTGTACACGCGTTTGCCCCGCGTTCGCGTTTCTCGCCCTGCCTCCAGCCTACGACCTCCTCTCAGTCACCAACTGTCTCCTCAAGATGGAGGGTGCACGAAAGAAAGCTGTGATTGCTTATGCAGCAATACAAGCAGTGAAGAAGAAGAGAAACCGTCGTCAGCTTTGGGTTCACCCTATAAACAACAACAGATTGTTGCAGGGCGAGTTTTATACCCTTTATGAAGAATTTAAAGCGGACGATGGCAAATTCTTCAATTACTTTAGGATGTCATACCCAACCTTTGAGGAACTTGTGGCAAGGGTTACGGATGATATTAAACTGCAGGACACAAACATGAGGCTATCTATTCCACCTGAAGAAGCAGTGGCTTTAAGCATCAGGTAAGATAATGTACACAACATATATACTAGTTTTAATATTCCTTTTTATTCTGAAGTAAATAAATTATATGGTATTTCAGCTACCGTATAAATAAAAGTATTCCACTGTAAAAAGATTGCATTACATTTTTCCTCCTTTTTATTTTTAATAAAGTAAACTGCATGGTATTTTAACTACTGTATGAATAAAAACATTCCTCTAAGTAATTTCTGTATTACATTTCTTTTATTAAATGTCAAAATCAGTCGGTGAAATTACTGAATTGTCAGTGTTTGAGGTGTTTGATGCTGGAGAGGGTACTGACAAGTTAGCAGGTGAGGGTGCTACTGGTTGGACTTCTGCACGATTTTCTTGAGTGTTCACTGCATGTGGATGTATGTTTGTTGCTGCTGAAGGACCAAAGAAATGAGGGTGTGTCATTGCAGACGAGGGATACTGTGCATAATGAGGGTATTGACTCTGTACAGGTGGGAGCACAAGTGGAAGGGGATGAGAGTCTTGTACCCTTGTGTGCCCACGGTGTCCGGATCTGATGTTCTTCAGCGCAGCCAGTACTTCCATTCTGAATTCAATCTTTTGTTCACTGTTCAGTGTTCGCACTGACGGTAACATTGACATGAAAAAATCCTTGTCGTCATCTTCTTTTTCTTCATAACCATCCATAAACTTTATAAGTTTCTCCTCAAGTAAATTACTTTTCTTTTTCTTGGACTTAGCGCTTGGATTTTGCTGTGTTGCTGACAGGTTTTGACATGCATCTTCAGCTCCATCCTCTGTTTCATGGGTTGGAACGAAAATGTCCGTGTTTTCTCTGTTTTCACCTACTTTCCTGAGAAAGGACAGTTGTTCAGCAAAAATGTAACGGTGTGTCTTCACAGCTCCAGATCCTGATTTACTTTCATCTTTCAATTTCCTGGAATTCCTTACATAAGCGTCTCGAATGCTCTTCCAACGAATTTGCAGTTCCTTTCCTGAAAGATGAAATAACACAGATTAACCACGAGAAAGTAAATGGAGGACACGAAATGGACAAATTTACATTATTTTCTTTGCCAACCCGAAAACTAATACTGGCCACTGACTGTGTGTGTGTGTGTGTGTGTGTGTGTGTGTTTACGTATAGTGTATATATATATATATATATATATATATATATATATATATATATATATATATATATATATATATATATATATATATATATATATATATATATATATATATATATATATATATATATATATATATATATATATATATATATATATATATATATATATATATATATATATATATATATATATATATATATATATATATATATATATATATATATATATATATATATATATATATATATATATATATATATATATATATAGAGAGAGAGAGAGAGGATATGTGTCTAAAAATGATTTCTATCACAGGTATCTTGCCTCTGGTTGCAGCCTGACGGATCTCCACTACAGGTACAGAATTGGTATATCTACAGCCTGCAAAGTTGTAAGAAGAGTGTGTTGTGCAATATGGGACATGATGAAGGTGGAGTGTTTTCCCCAACTCGATGAAGAGGAGTGGCTGAAAATTGCAGCAGGGTTTGAGAAACATGCTCATTTCCCTCACTGCATTGGTGCAGTAGATGGGAAGCATGTTCGGATTATTATACCTGAGCATAGTGGTTCAATGTTTTTCAATTACAAAACCTATTTTTCCATTGTTATTTTGGCTGTGGCTGATGCTAATTATTGCTTTAGGTATGTTGACATAGGATCTTATGGCAAACATGCAGATTCAACCATCTTTCAAGAATCAAATTTATTTAGGCAGATACAGCAAAATGTAATGAAACTCCCACAGCCTCAACTTTTGTCAGGCTGGAATGAGGTGCTGTCTTATGCTTTTGTTGGGGATGAGGCTTTTGGATTATCTGTGAATTTGCTTCGCCCATACAGCGGCCACAACTTGACAAATGACAAGAAAGTGTTTAATTATAGACTCTCACGTGCAAGGAGGTATGTCGAATGTGCGTTTGGAATACTTTCAAATAAATGGAGAATTTTCCACAGGCCCCTGAATGTGAATGTTGACTTTGCTGTTGATATTGTCAAGGCATGTTGTGTCTTACATAATTTCGTCAGGCAGAGAGAAAAAGTAAATTTTGCAGATATTTTAGAAGTCAATGGATTTGAAGATGTAGATCATGCAGTGCAGGTATGGCAGGGAGGTAGGTATGCAAAAGAAAACAGGGACAAATTCTGCACCTACTTCAACAGTGAGGCCGGAAAACTACCATGGCAGTAATAAGACAATATAAGAAATTGGTAATAACATGCATGATAAATGTGAAAAAAAAACTTTCATTACTATTGCATTTATGTTATAAATGTACAAAACGAAAATAAAATTACTGACCAATTTGTTTCTTTTCTTCTGCAGATTTCTCTTCATAATCCAGATAAATCGAGCGGCAAACCTCTATCCATGCATCTGCTTTCTTGTTCCTGTTTTTATATTCTTCGGTCGTAGGATCCCACAGGACAGGCATCTTCCCTACTTCGGAAATAAGTTCTTCCGTGTTGTGATAGTCTGCCATTCTAGTCGTCTGAAAATGTTAGTTCATTAATTAATTGTAGTAGGCTACGCGATGTATGCATGCATGTACTATATCAATTCTTTCCAGTAGTATCTATACACATTTACTATAAACAATAAAACTGCTACATCACACCCAAATGCAGTACACACCAGAGTTCTGTCCACATGAGCGGGACGGGATGGGTGACTGGCCTCTCACCCCCAGCTGAAAGTAATGACTGATATGGCAGCAGGACCTGCGTGCGCGCGTAACCGAACGCCCGTGTGCAACCTCCCATTGAAACGAATACCCGGCAAGGACGCGAGCGTCATTATGAACGCGCGCGTCCTTGCTGGCTCCAGCGTCTGCGCGGCGTTGCTAGCGCGTGCAACGCGTCGTGTGAAAGGTCCCATTGCACTCCATTGAAAGTTAAAACGTCGCGCACCCGAACGCGCGTACGGAAACGCTCGTGTGTAAGCAGCCTAACCCACGCGTCCAGCGCGGCTCAGTATCTACCACGTCCATGATTCTGTTTCTTTCTTGAATCACAATGTAGGACTGCACTAGCACATTGGAAAAGCGGATTTAATATGGAACCCATCTGTAAGTTGCCAACGATGGTTGTTTGGTGAAACCAGATCCCTGAATCTTTTGTCGCACGCGTGTATTTTTTATTTCGCTAGGTAATACACCCGTGGCGTTAATGATGTGTTTTATATCAGCAATGTCAGCAATCGTTGGTTTTTGACTTGTATTAGAGAGTAAATTCAACATGTACAGGATATTGGAGGATCGAACAGAAGACAATAGGTTAGCTCTGCTATCCCATTTTACGATGGGATTGTCTTTTATTCGTTCTAGCATCATATTGACGTATGGCACATCGATACTTTTAACATACAGAGGTATTGATTTACTTATTTTAGGACTGGAGGAAATCTTGTGTTCCCTAATCCCTGTGGCTCTAAGTTGCACGGGTGGTAGTTTTGTGGTTTTGTATACACCAGATCGTGATATTTTTTTTTTTTGTAAGTTTTCTTTCTTACAGAGCGAGTGACGGGTTCAATCTTGTAGGAGTGCTTAGTGTTGCACCATGGGACGACACGACAGGACTACTGCTGCTTGTTGGTTCATGTTCAGAGACCGGCATGTGATCGGTATGGGTCGACTGCGGGTTGAAACACGATTGACCGTTGACCCCCGGACTCGTGGAGTTGGCGCATTTAGGCTTAATACCCGTTAAAACACGCTCAGCGGTAGACTCGGGAACAAGATAATACGTGCGCATTATCCAAATAATTTTCCGATCAAGGAAGCGGCAATAGGTAATATAGCAGCTAATATATTACCACCCCGTCTCGATGTCAATATAAGTCTTTTCTTATGGAGAGGAGTTTTCTTTCTAGCTATGGCACGTATGTCTTCCCGATAGTTACGTAATTTCTTGATAACTTTGTTAGTGAGAGTAAGGTGCTTCTTTAACAAATTGGAAAATATTTCAGATATACAGTTCAATTGTTCTCGAGCTACTTGCTTAATAGCACGGTTTCTATCTTTTACTTTTAATTTCTTCAAAAGTAAGACAAAGTTTTTGTGTGCACTGAGGAGTGGTGTCTTTTTACGCATTTTCTACAATATCATTAGCGTCAATCCAGCTGTTGAATGAAGTAGGGTATTCCAACCACGATACAAAATACTGTTTTTTCCTTTATTTTTTCGTGAACGCAGTATTTTAATATCGTATGTCTCAGGCAGAGCGCTTAAAACGAGCTCTGGCGCGTAGAATATCCTCTGTATTGGTTCTCCAGACAAATCTTCTAAGAGGTAAGTTCTTGGGCGATTCTTGTGTTTAATTGATTTTATGCGAAAGAGCTCGTGAGTATTTTGCTGCGTGTATCCTTTATGGAATACAGAGGAACGAGCACTTCCAACAAGGCGAAGTATTTCCCCAACTGCCAGTCGAGGACTGTTTTTTTTTTTTTTTTTTTTTTTTTTACGTTGTTGCCTATTGCGCCGGTAGGCATCTTCCTGGTGGGGCCTGATGGTCGGCCCAAGGCTTCTTCCAGGTGGGGCCTGATGGTCGGCCCAGCCCGTTCTGGCGCAGGCGAGTGTTTATAGTGGCGCCATCTTGCAGTGGCTCATGCTGCCCCCCGGAACTCGTTCTTGATTCGCTTGGACGGCTTCCTCTAGAGTCCGAGTTGATGGGTGGTCTTCAGGACAGCATGTGGGTAGTTTTAAGCCACTCGGCGGTGACTGAAAAATCCGAGTGGTAGCGTAGGGATTCGAACCAGCGTCGTCCATCACGCGGTGAATGTGGGCCCAGTACGCTACCAGTTCGGCCACCGCCTACCCAAAATGGAAGACGGAAGACGCTTGTTGCTTCGGGTTTTTATACATTGCGTGGAATTGGCGTTTGATTGCAGATGGGTCTTTTATGTTATGCATATCAATGGGAGTTTGTTTGTTTTTCAGTCCAGAATGGGGCGAGCGGTTGTAGGCATTGACCATGTTTTGCAGCTGATCAATATATCTTGAAGAATTTTGAGACGTGATGAATTTGTAGATGCGTGCTTTCAGTGAACGAATGGCCCGCTCTGCCAAGGCTGCTTTGATCTCACTTGAGTACACACTGTACAGCTTAATGCACCGGGAACATAAATAGTTTCTTACTTTTAGATTTCAGAATTTTGTGCCCAAGTCGGTGTTTACTCTTCGTAAGCCTTCAGAATCTTTATTTTCCACCACTTGTTTAATGGCCACGAGCATCGTATTTGCGTCTTTATTCCGACACGGGACAACTTACATATATCTAGAAAACACGTCTATGCATACTAACAAATAGCCTATGCTATTATTTTCCTTTCTTATATGTCTCACGTCTGCTAAATCGGCAGCCATGATTACTTTGGGTTTTGAGGATATTATCTTTTGCCGGGAATATTTTTAGTCTGTAGCTTATGCAATGTATATGTTTTATTGCTTCTCAAAAAGTTGAATACGTCATCACGTGTTACTGCCGGATTTATACTTTTTGCTTTCTCCCATAATTTCGCCTGAGAGCTTAAACCAATGGGTTCGTTATGTTGGGAGTATAGAGCGTGTAAAAGTTCCTTCTTCCTGGAGTTCACCATTGGAATACACGTTCACCTGGGGGTTCTCCAACAATGTTTGAGCGAAACTGTAGGGATTCAGGAGTATTTATACCCAAATGAACAAGAAGATATCCATAAGGACGTGAATATACAGCATATATATATATATATATATATATATATATATATATATATATATAGATATATATATATATATATATATATATATATACCAACTGGTTTGCCTTCTCTTTTCCGAATATTTGTCTGCCCAAAGTGTGAATTTGAGATAAATCGCGCTGTCTTAACAAGAGGAAATGAGAACAGTTTAGGCTAATATTCCTTGCAGGCTTTCCACCCATATATAGATTTTGAGTGATAAATATGCATGAAATATTGTTGTGTAGTCCACGAGTAAAAGCATCAACCACAATTTTGTTCCCTACAGCATCAATGAAAGTATCGTCAAGTATATACAATGTCCCTCTCTGATCAAACGTGTCCTCGTTGGAAATTGGATCAATTATTTCAGACGACAATATAACTTTAGGTCCTATTTCTTTATTTCTATGTAGAGGATGAGACGTTAAGCCACATATAACTATTTTTTTTTACTCTTCATGATACTTCAGTATAACCTGCTTTACAAGTTACGATTTTCCGGAGTTGCTATATCCTGCAACTATTATGCGCGCAGGGGATTGGAAAATATCAAGAAGGTTCTCTGAATATGTCTCAGCCATAGCGGAAACTCTATTAATGATGGTAATTATCAAAGTGTGATGCTTATATAGCACAGAATATGTGTGTGTGTGTGTGTGTGTGTGTATACAACAAGAACAACAACAACAACAAGAGCAATTACCCTCACTTTTTTTTCTTTTTTTATTATTGTTTTCTTTTTTGTGTGCCCTTGAGCTGCCTCCTTTGTTGTATCCCTCACTTTGTTTATGCCCCCACTTCCGTCACCCTCCCGCTGACCGTCCTACCCCCACTCCCGTCACCCCCCCCGCTCCAGTACCCCGCTTTCGTACGGGTATGTGAAAAAGTGAATGATGGGGGGGGTAGGGGTAGGGGGGTGTAGGGAGGGGGGGTAAAGGGGGGATCCAGCTACCCCCTCTTCCGTCACCCCCCGCTGACCCCCTCTTCCGTCACCCCCCGCTGACCCCCCCGCCTCCCACTTCCGTGCTCCCCCCGACTCCAATTACCCCGACTTCCGTACATTTGTTACTACTTTCACTACCGGTTTACCTTGCCCCATATGTACATTGCCCATCGATAATTTTTCCGGTGGTTATTTTTATCGTCATTGTCATCCCCCTGTTCTGCCTTGTTAAGCGGGCTCTGACTTTGTACAACCTTCTTCAGGCAAGGGTTGCCCCACCGCGCTGAGTTCGTACGCATTGTGACTCGAAGGTTCAGTTTGTATCAAATCTTCTTCAAGGATTTTTCCTTTTTCTTTTTACTATTCCAAATAGCTCCATTGTCATGTATCCTAATGACAATTTAGTCAATTTATTTTTCTAGGATGTATCATGTAAATAACTATTCGAGCTATTATTTTGTTTTCTCGGAATAGTACTGAGCTTCCATGTCCACGACTCTACCCCTGTTTACCTCGCCCTGTATGTACTTTGCCCATTTCTTGTTACTTCCATGATTATTTTTTTATTATCATTGGCATTTCCCGATGTTGTATCGTTAGGCGGGCTGACTTGTATATATGTTTTTAATGCAACCATAACAGGACCTCGTTTAACTAGTACACATTGTGCGACTGTAACATGGGTAGGTACACTGATTTTAAAGGTCGGGTGAGCCGCGAGGTCGCGACTTTTTAGGTGACCGAGCGATGTAATGTGTATATTATAATGTACATGTGAATGTGTGAATGTATGTCGCAACGCCATGGCACAGCCTCGTCAAAGGATGTTTATTAACACGTTGTGCTTAGGAGGTGCTCCTTGCCGTGGGAACGGTGCTGATTCAACAAGCCTGCTGCACCGGATTGCTCCTGCAGCGGCGAGAAGCCGGAGATTACAGCGGGCGACGGGCGAGAGCAGACGACTGATTGGGGTGTGCGTACGACTCCTCCACAACACCTGTAACTATTATGTAAGACTGTTAATATAGTTAAAACGCCCAAAATGATTGTTTAAATCAACCAGAGAGAGAGAGAGAGAGAGAGAGAGAGAGAGAGAGAGAGAGAGAGAGAGAGAGAGTAAATTAAGTGGACTCAAAGTGAACTTAACGGCTCCGCTCGGCCAACACATAATACACCTCACTTAAGTAAAGGCTATTGTGTTATCTCAACCACTTCGATCAACTGAAGAAAGCAGGCAACGGTACGTTGAGATAACAGTTCGCGCCTTAAGACCGCGGCCACACTCAGCACCATTGTAACAACCGCCCTCGCTTTCTGATCTTCTTTCTGTTCTCCTTTTTCCCTTTATCCTTTTTTTTCTCTTTCTACTCCTTTTCCTCTTCCTGATGCTGCCCGTGTCTTGCTCTGTTCCGTTCCTCCTTTTCCACCTCCTCCCCGTCCTCGTTCTCGTCCTCGTCCTCGTCCTCCTCCTCGACCTCGCCCTCGTCCTCCTCCTCCTCCATTCATATGATTATTTCCGTATCTTCTCGCCTTTCCATGGTTATTTTTTTTCCTTCCTTTTCTTTTCCTCCTCCTCCTCCTCTTCCTCGTCTTCTTCTTTTTCTTCTTCTTCCTCTTCTTTTTCTTCTTCTTCTTCTTCTTCTTCTTCTTCCTCCTCCTCCTCCTCCTCCTCCTCCTCCTCCTCCTCTCCCTCCTGCTCCTCCTCCCCCTTCCCATTCTCCTTCTTCATATTTCCTGCTTTCTGTTTTGTTTTTACTTTTCGTCGCCCTTTGATTTTATATCTTAATCATTTATTCTCCTCCTCCTCCCTTCCTTCTCCTCCTCCTCCTCCTCCTCCGCGACCCATTGCAACATTATGATAATGTTTTTTCTTCAATATGACGGTTATTTAATCTTTTTTCCTCCTCTTTCATATCACCTTTATCTAACTTATCACTTAGTTTTTGTACCATTTCTGCACGTCGCGCTTTAGCTGCAGTCATGTGTCCTCACTCCTTATTTTTATGTGCCTGTTTTTTTCTATGTGTCTTTCTGTTTTTAAGTATTCTATTTGTCTCCCGCGCTCCCTCTTTCGCCATACCGTTTTTTCTTTGGGCATCGCCCTCGTCCCACCAATTTATTGTGGTGCTCCTCAGGGCATTTCTTCCTCCTCCTCCTCCTCCTCCCTGTCTTAAGTTTTGTCGATGGCTCCTCCGGGAGCGGAATTTTGCTGGGAGGTGGCGACGCCGACACAGCTTTCTGCCCCCGCTAATGTATGTGTGAGAGGCGCACCTGTCTGCACCTGCAGTGAAGTCTTGAACACCAGTGATATAATTATTATTGTTGTTGTCGTCGTTTTCATTGTCATCGTCGTCGTTGTCGTCGTTGCTGTTGTAGTCGACATACTCATTACTTCTTGCAATTGTCGACAAATTTTATTGGGCGAAGCCCATATGAATGTTGATATATTTTTCGAACAGTTCCATTGATCTATTATTATGAAAAATGTTTAACATAACAGTAAGATAATTAAGAATTGGGTGGATATCCTAGGTGATGACACCCTTCGAAACAGAAAAATACTCCCTAGCCTACTAAATGAACATGAGAATATAAGGACGTAAGGAGTCCACAAGAGACCGCTTGGCCTATACAAGGCAGCTCATGTAATCCTAACCCCACCTTACCTCACTATCTATGAATTTATCCAATCTCTTCTTGAATGTACTACTCACGTGGTTCCAGATGTTGGAGAACCCGTGTGAAGAGCAACAATTAATATTTTGCTAATACTACGGATCCGAAATATAATCAGTTGATTCGGTGATATATATATATATATATATATATATATATATATATATATATATATATATATATATATATATATATATATATATATATATATCCCGAATACCCCATGAGGAAGTATTCTTTGTACTTAACTGTCTTAACTATCAAATGAACTCAGGAGGCTAGTGGTATATACAGTGGTACTTTCTGAGACGAACATTCATAGCAGTAGCGAGATCAGTAGTTGGGGAGGAGGGTACATGAGCAATGGTTCCCGTATTAAGGGAGTAGATAGGCATCTCCAGCCACCTGCAGTCATTTGTAGTTGACGTTACTCTGGTAGACGAGTGTATAATGCAAGTCAGGCTGAAGCACACCCTGGGCTTCATGTCTTATTTTTGTACGCTTTAATTAACCGAGCTGTGTGAAACTGAAGAGAAGGAAGTGTTCTACGCTAAACCCGACTCAGTACTTAACGAGAGCCCACCACTTCGTGACACATTCATTGTTTTTGGTGACCACTGGCACACACACACACACACACACACACATACATATATATATATATATATATATATATATATATATATATATATATATATATATATATATATATATATATTTACAGGGCGTTGTCCGCCCTCGTATGGAGTATGCATCTCACGTGTGGGGGGGGCTCCACTCACACAGCTCTTTTGGACAGAGTGGAGTGTAAGGCTCTTCGTCTCATCAGCTCTCCTCCTCATACTGAAAGTCTATTACCTCTTAAAGTCCAGCCGCCATGTTGCCTCTCTTTCTATCTTCTATCGATATTTTCATGCTGACTGCTCTTCTGAACTTGCTAACTGCATGCCTACCCTCCTCCCGCGGCCCCGTTGCACACTCATGCTCATCCCTTTTCTGCCCAAACCCCTTATGCAAGAGTTAACTAGCATCTTCATTCTTTCATCCCTTACCCTGGTAAACTCTGGAGCAGCCTTCCTTCTTCTATATTTGCTCCTGCCTTTGACGTGAATTTTTTCAAGAGGATTGCATCAAGACACCTCTCCTCCCGAAATTAACCTCTCTTTTGGCCGCAAGAGATTTGTTGATTTTTCGTCCGTCTGTTCGATTTCTTTTAGTTTGATTTAGTTCACCTTTTCATGAGATCATGTTCTGTCAAGCTGGAGACGAGAAAACGTAGATTTTCACTCTATGACTCCCTTAGACTTTCCTCTGCACTCACGCTCAGCTTAACAAAGCTTCTGCAGCTCACTATGCTACAGGGAGCTTCTAAATACTGGCTAGGAACTTAGGTGGAGTGTGGGGAAGTAGCCTACCTCTGGTAAACCAAAAAACCCACATGAAACTTATGTTCCGATAATCCCCAGGGTAAGGTAAAATATTACCGCGAAAGGCCAGAAACATATCAGTCTCATACTTATAAAGATAATTCAGCTACAACAACCATTTTCTCACGGTTAGATGACCACATGACAAAGAGGACACCTACCAAATTTCATCCAGATAAGTCTAATATTTTATGAGATATGGGGTAATCTGTAATGTTTTTTTTTTTTTTTTTCAACCCTAATTTCTCAAGAATCTACTTTTGGAGGATTTAGAAATTAACCAGAAATTAATTTCTTTACGAAACTGCACAATTTTCTCAGCACTTGTTATTCAGCCATTCCCCTAACACTTCCTTATTCTGAAATCTAAGATTAAGAATGTCAAGTATTTTATTTTTAATTTATAAAATGAAGTGTACCCCTTTTTAATATATAAAAAATAGAAATAAACAAAAAATCTCAAATTCTGGAATAAGGACATTATAAAAAGAAATAGGTTGAATTTTAAAGGTAAGTAAAGTGGAACTGCCCTTTGTTCCATACTGAGAAGTAAATAGCTTATACGTTAACATGTGCTTCAATGGAGTGAGACGCTAACCTTAGAAGGTTTATGGATATGATGGAGTGCCACCTATTTTCCTTAAAAACTGTGCTTCCGTGCTGACACCCTGCCTGGTCAAACTCTTTCGTATCTGCCTATCAACATCTACCTTTCCTTCCTGCTGGAAGTACGCCTTCGTACAGCCTGTGCCTAAGAAGGGTGACCGTTCCAATCCCTTAAACTACCGCCCTATAGCTTTACTTTCCTGTCTATCTAAAGCTTTTGAATCAGTCCTTAACCGGAAGATTCAAAAGCACTTCTAACCTTCTATCTGATCGCAAGTATGGGTTCCGCAAGGGGCGTTCTAATGGTGATCTTCTTGCTCTCTTAACTGATTCTTGACCATCCTCTCTTAGGCGTTTCGGTGAAACTTTCTCAGTTGCGCTAGACATATCGAAAGCCTTCGATAGGGTCTGGCACAAGTCTTTGCTTTCTAAACTACCCTCTTTCGAATTCTGTCCCTCTCTCTGTTCCTTTATCTCCAGTTTCCTTTCCGGCCGTTCTATCTCTGCGTTGGTAGACGGTCACTGTTCTTCCCCTAAACCTATCAACAATGGTGTTCCACAGGGCTCTGTTCTATCAACCACTCTCTTCCTATTATTCATCAATGATCTTCTTTCCATAACAAACTGTCGTATCCACTCATACGCTGATGACTCCACTCTGCATTACTCAACTTTCAGCAGAAGACCCTGTCAACAGGAATTACATGACTCCAGGCTGGAGGCTGCAGAACGCTTAACCTCAGATCTTACTATCATTTCCGATCGGGTTAAAAGGAACCTTGTGTCCTTCAATACCTCAAAAACCCAATTTCTCACCCTGTCAACTTGACACAATCTTCTAAACACCTATCCCCTATTCTTCGACAACACTCAGCTGTCACCATCTTCATCACTAAACATCCTCGGTGTATCCTTAACTCAAAATCTGAACTGGAAACTTCACATCTCCTCTCTCACTAAATCACCTTCCTCGAGGTTTGGGCGTTCGGTATCGTCTCCGCCAGTTCTTCTCCCCCGCACAGTTGCTATCCATATACAGGGGCCTTGTTCGCCCTCGTATGGAGTATGCATCTCACGTGTGGGGGGGCTCCACTCACAGAGCTCTCCTACACAGAGTGGAGTCTAAGGCTCTTCGTCTCATCAGCTCTCCTCCTCTTACTGATAGTCTTCTACCTCTTAAATTCCGCCGCCATGTTGCCTCTCTCTGTCTTCTATCGAGATTTCCACGTTGACTGCTCTTCTGATCTTGCTAACTGCATGCCTCCCCTCCTCTCGCGGCCACGCTGCACACGACTTTCTACTAAAGCTCATCCCTTTACTGTCCAAATCCCTTACGCACAAGTTAACCAGCATCTTGACTCTTTCATCCCTCACTTTGGTAAACTCTGGAACAATCTTTCTTCATCTGTATATCCTTCTGCCAACGACTTGAACTCTTTCAAGAGTTGGGTATCAGGACACCTCTCCATCCGAAATTGACCCCTCTTTCGGCCACCTCTTTGGATTTTTTTTATGAGCAGCTAGTAGCGGGCTTTTTTATTATTTTTTCCTTTTCTTGTGTGTCCATGAGCTGTCTCCTTTGTTTAAATATATAAATAAATAAATAAATAAATATATATATATATATATATATATATATATATATATATATATATATATATATATATATATATATATATATATATATATATATATATATATATATATATATATATATATATATATATATATATATATATATATATATATATATATATATATATATATATATATATATATATATATATATATATATATATATATATATATATATATATATATATATATATATATATATATATATATATATATCACACACACACACATTTTTTTCTTTCTCTAAAGGAAACCAACATTGCTTGTATAATCCTAGTATGGAGGTAATTTTAATTAGAATTCTAGGAAATGCATGGCAAGCAATGCGTTAAGTTGGATACATTGTTAAAGTTTTTGGCCGAGAAGAACGATGAGAGGAAGGACAGTGTGGCCTTTGAGGCCCATGGAAAGTATTGTCAGGCCAAGAGGATCTCGGGGAACAGCTTCGTTTCAATTTAGAAACGCGTTTTCTCTCCACCTCTCACCTCGTCTATTTCAAGAGAAAATTGAGTGAGACGTACCATGCAAGGCTGTGGCAAGTTTCCACTGCTGACTTTCCGTCGAATCCGTTAAATCAGATGCTTCGTTTGGAATTTGTTATATTTAATACAAATGATTAAAATTTTTATACTTTTTCATCTCATGCCATTTTCTTTGATAAAAAGAGGTGAAAGGTTTGTAAGTATTGTCTTCTTGAAAAAGAGGTGACGATGATACGTATTATATGTGTGTGTGTGTGTGTGTGTGTGTGTGTGAGAGAGAGAGAGAGAGAGAGAGAGAGAGAGAGAGAGAGAGAGAATATCCGACCCTCATTCGCCCGTAGGCTCCCCAAGGTCTGGTTGTATTTTTTGCTGCTTAATTCGTCATTAGTTGATATTTTAGGAGATAATGTGTGCTATTCCTTGATTATCCCTGATTACCCAGCATTTACTTGTATGTATGTATGTATGTATGTATGTGTGTTTATATATATATATATATATATATATATATATATATATATATATATATATATATATATAGAGAGAGAGAGAGAGAGAGAGAGAGAGAGAGAGAGAGAGAGAGAGAGAGAGAGAGTGTTTAAATAATATATATAACGATAATATTCCAGTTCCTGTTCTACACCCTCAATATAAATACTGTGTTCAATATATACAAAAAAAGTTTCGTGCAGGTTATCTCTAGGGAGCATGAAATAGTTAATAATGAGCAAAGAATATGCACATATCAAGTTCTTGCCGCAGTAACGTCTGATGGGAAACTGTGCCTAATCATGGCCTTCGTTTGGAGCTTGAGAGTTACAAGAAAATTGGTGGTGGTACTCGTGGTTGTTTTCTTGTTGTTGGCGCTGTTGTTGTTTGTGGACGAGATATTATTTAGTCTTATCTTAGTTGTTCTTGTTTCTGATCTTTTTCTTTTACTGCTGGCAAATATTTTTCTCAATAGTTCTTGTCATCATCATTATCATCATC
>NC_066511.1:1185767-1238267 GCF_024679095.1 Eriocheir sinensis | reverse complement strand
GATTTTTTTTTTTATTCCCTGACGGATAGACACTGTAAGGAACACAGGACGGATTTAAAACATCACTGCCATACCAGTGCCCTGGTGGACTATATCGACAGGAATGGTCACTTGCAGAAGTGGGATAGTGCAAAGGTGCTGGAGAAAGGAATGCGCAGAAAAGAAAGTCAAGGAATCTTTATAGTATATCACCACGAACCGTAACATCAACAAAATAACTATATATTTGGTATGGGCCGTGTCAGGAGCCAGTGTGTGTGCAACCACCAGCGTGAGAGCGACTCGGCCTTGGATGAAAGTTAAAGTAACACCCCCGTGTAGGCCAAGGGGAATTGGCAATAGGCAAAAAGGGATGACCTGTCCTCTGAGCAGCGAGTGGGGTGTCTCATGTGACCTGCATATAGAAGAATGGCACCTGAGTCACCTCAGTCCCCCCGGAGAAGCGAAAGCGAAGTATAGTCGGAAATAAACTCACCTTAACACACACGTGTTTCCATCCTTCTCGTTAACCTAATATTAGAAATTGTCCTTACATCTGGGGAGGCGGTGGGTGAGTGGTTAGCGCACGGGCCGCGTTCTGGACGACGAGGGTTCGAATCCGACGCTACCACATGGGATATTTCAGTCACCGCCGAATGGCCAAGACTACCCAAATGCTGTCCCGAAGACCACCTATCGACCCGGACTCTAGAAGAACCGCCCAAGGCATTCAAGAAAGAGCTCCGGGGGTCAGTAGGAGCCAAGAAAAGATGGCGCCACTATAATCACTTGCCTGCACCAAAACGGGTTCGGGATGACCACCAGACCCCTAAAGAAAGCCTACCGGTGCTACAGGCTTCGACGTAAAAAAAAAAAAATATATATATATATATATATATATATATCTATATATATATATATATATATATATATATATATATATATATATATGTGTGTGTTTTATTTGGCTTAGAATCTTTGGAGATATGACAACGTTCTGTCGATGCTGCTCAGACGTACAACCTTTCTGGATGCATTTACCCCCATAGGTTGGTACGCGAGGCCGACCGTCCCTATAGAGGCAGAGGGAAGAGGGTTTCTTGCAATTCTGTTCCATCGCTCCGGGATACACAGTTCGGTAACTTCAGAAAATATGAGTCATTATTCCAGTGTCATGCTCAGCCACCTGAGCTACGGCAAGGCACCACGAAGGCAAAGGACTGAAGGTTCCAGTAATGGTTTATCACCACCTTTTTTCAAAGTTGAGCCGCCCACACGTCCTCTTCGGCACCGAGTGGTGAATTAGTGCGGTGGGTGCTGAAGGTGATTGTCCTGCTCATTCTCTTTTCCCTCCCCGTCGTAGGGGAGTCACCTTGTCGTGGTGACGGGGCTTGAAGCGAGGTCGGCGGCACCACCTACCGTGGTGGCTTGCCCACTTCGATAGGGCTCGATGTCCGTTGGCCTCGTGGACCAAGTGCTCCCCCCTCATCACCGGTAGAGGAGGCCTACTGGTGATGTTGCCTTCGCCCGCCCTGCCCTTTTACCACCCAGGGCAGGGCTGCTGTCTCCCCACGTGTTTGCCGTGCGTGGCGTCCCGTATACTCCCCGTGCCCTCTCATCTGGGGGTTGAGTCCACCGCGGGGCAGGGTGTAGTTTCCCTCGGTGGGCAACACGCTCCTTTGGTGGGAGGGTTGGGGTAAGACGGGCGGTTCAGTGTGGCCCCATTGGATCAATCGGCTGGTCATGCGATGGCTAGGGTCAAGTGGTCAATGCCGGGTGGGCGGTCGCAACGGTCCCGCGGCCGCCGTTAAACACCTGGCAGTGGATGCGTATACTTCCCCATTACCCCTGGGGCTGTTGGGTGCGGTTTGGCCCCAACATTCAGCCTCCCCTTGTTGGGCTCCGTGGTGGGTGGGGGTGTGGGGAAGTGAAACACCTCCCCTGTGTATGGGTAAATTTCCCTTGCCTCGGCCTGACTCTCTCCCTGACGTCCGCCTGTCCCCGATTACCTTTACACGGTCCTCTCTCGTCGCCACCTTGGAGCCTTTCACCGTTCCTGGTGGTACCGCTGGAAAGTCCCTACCTCCTAGAGGGGCTGATCAAAACAAGTCCGTGCGACACAAAAGTCCACGTGTGTCTGACAAGGCTGCCTCCCATTCCGGGGGTAGCTCTGATGTGCGTCCCTCTTCCAAACTGGACGCACTTCAGATGGTGAATATCGATCCATCGTTTTCCTACCGTGCCTTGCACTCCTTATTCAAGCCATTTGGCACAGTCCTTCGTATCCGTCTCATTTATGATGGAGACTTCAAGTCAAACAGATGCTGACCTTTGCTTCCAGCGCTGAAGCCCAGTCGGCGTGTGATGTTGTTGCTGTCGCAGGTGCTGGATTTCAAGCGAAACTTCTCCGCTCTTCCAATATTTCTGACAGTGACATGGACTATGTCCCGAACCTCTTCGAAGACGCTTTGTTAGAGCCAACTCCCAGGGACAGCCAGGTCCCTCCCCCTCGTTGGTTTGTTGCATACTATAGGAATGGGCGTGGCAACTTCATTCATGCTGCTAGGTGCCTCGCCAAAGAAATTGGCACGATCCCTGAGCGGAATCTGAAAAAGTATGGGAAAGGAGTGTTAGTCAGGGCTAAAGATATTACTCAAGCTAAAATGCTGCAACATCTACCATGCCCTGCTGACAACATGTTTGAAACGGCCAAAGCACACCATACCTTCAATTATAGTAAAGGCAGTATATATAATCATGACCTCTATGAGTTCTCTGAGGAGGAAATACTTGGGATGTGCCCTAGTTCTGTTCACAAGATGTCTAAGATGAAGGGTTCAGCTAACATGATACTTCTCACCTTTTTTGGTTCTACCCTCCCTGACCGTGTCAGTATTGGCCCCCTCCATCTTCGGGTAAAGCCCTTTGTTGATCGCCCTCTACAGTCTTTTTCATGTTACGGGTATGGTCATGGTAAGAAATACTGCACTGAGCCTTCTCGGTGTGGTAATTGTTCTGCATTAGGCTCGCACTCCACGGCGGAATGTGAGTCAGATGCTTATTGCTTCTATTGCCAGGATGCTCACCAGTTGTCTTCTAGACAGTGCCCACGATATCGCCTGGAACAGGATATTTTGCAACTTACAAATAGTCAGTTTATCAGCCTTGGTAGTGCGCGCCGTGAACTCCTCTACCGCCAGAAGCCCGGCACTGGAGCAAAGACGTACACCTAATCGCTAGGCACTCGCTCTTCTGCCCAGCCCGCTGCTCAGGTGTCCTCTACGGTTTCCTCCCGGCCCTTTGAAGCTACTGTTATTACGTCCCATAATAGATTTTCCCTTTTGTCCTGTGATTCTGTCGAGTCACCTCCAGGTTCTGATGGGGCTTCTCCGGCCTCGTCCCAGGTGATGTATGTTGATGTACATGCACCTCACATTGCTTCGCCGAAGTCCGCCAGAGGTATGAAGAAGCGACATCGCGGTTCTACAGATTCAGTTGAATCTGTTCCGCCAAATAAGATTACTGTAGGTATACATGATTCTGGGGTCTCTCAGGATAGGCCTATGGAGGAAGATGCGGAGGCTCATATTTAGCCTGCTGAGACCCCCTCTGTTCCAGTTTCTGTTGCTTCTAGTGGTTTTCCTGATCGGGATATGGAAACTGAGGAATCCCTTGGATATAGTGTTGGGAATCCTCCCCGCGAGCATGTAGCTTCGGGAAGTGGTGTGCGGTCTGGCTCTAGTAGTGCGGCGTCCGGAGGGGGCGCAGGTTCCTTTGTTGGGAGAAAGCTCGAGGTCCCTCGACCCGGCTTCTCTCAGGTCCCAGTCTCCTCTTCTCGTCGTATTACCGTACCGAATCAGGTGGGTAAAAGGCAGTCTCTTTCAGGGGCTCGCCTGGAGCGCACTCGAAAATAGACATCTTCCTACTCCTCCAGTGGAATTGTAGAGGCCTACGAGCCTCGTGGGAGGAACTCCGAGCATTGATATCTCGGTTCTCTCCTGCTTGCCTTTGTTTACAGGAGACAATGCTCGGAGACTACACTCACTCTAGTCCTCCAGGGTATCGTGCCATTTACAGTATCCCCAATCCTGGACAGGGCCACCATGGTGGCACCGCCATATTCGTTCGCTGTGATATCCCTTATTTCCCATTACAGCTTCACTCAACGTTGCAGTCTGTTGCTGTTAAGGTTTATTTGGGCAAATTTTATACATTATGTAGCCTTTATCTCCCTCCTGGTGTTCCCGTTGACAGACACGATCTTGACGACCTGGTGCAGGAACTTTCCTCGCCTTTACTTTTATTAGGGGATTATAACGGTCGCCATCCGTTGTGGGATGATGGTGCTACCAACCCACGCGGACATTTAGTTGCTTCTTTTATTGAGGATCAGGGATTAGAAATTTTAAACTCTGGGGAGGTGACACATTTTCATAGCCAGACTGGTACTTTTACCTCTATAGATCTTTCACTTTGCACTTCTAATTCTCTTCCTGATTTTCGTTGGCGGGTCTTACCGGACATGTATGGCAGTGACCACTTTCCAATTTTATTGGAACGCATTGATTCTGTACCACAGTCACGCCTTTCTCGCTGGCGTCTAGATAAAGCAGACTGGCAGCGATTTACGGAACTTAGCTCCTCTCTTCGTCCGTTGGCTGACTTAGGAACTTCTGACGAGGCTGCATCGTATTTCACTGATGCCCTACATTCTGCAGCCCTTCAATCCGTCCCCAGGACGTCTGGCCAGTTCCCTAAACGTCCTGTTCCCTGGTGGAACGCCGCTTGCACTACTGCTGTGCAAGAGAAGCGTGCTGCATCCTCTCGACTTCGTCGTCACCGTGGGGACCCCCAGTGTTTGGATGCTTTTCGGCGAGCGCGTGCTCGAGCACGACGCACTTTCAAGGAGGCTCAGCGAATTTCTTGGAAGGCTTATCTCTCTTCCATCACTACCAGAACTACACCCACAGAAGTCTTTAACAGAGTTCGTAAGATCTCTGGGAAGTTTTCCCCCTCTCCCCCTCCAGTGTTATCGCATGCAGGGGAAACGGTGGCGGACCGTAAGACTGTTGCTGACCTATTCGCCAAGCACTTTGCCAGTGTCTCTAGGAAAGATCCTACTGCACCAGGGGCTCGTCATCGCCGGGATCTGGAATCAATCGGCGTTAACTTCGCTTCCACCGGAGGGGAATCTTATAATATCCCATTTTCTCTCTCCGAGTTGAAGACGGCTTTATCCCAGTGTCATGATTCTTCGCCAGGTCCAGACGACATCCCTTATGCTTTCTTACGCCACATGTCTGACTGTGATTTTACATTTTTATTGGATCTTTACAATTTCATTTGGCGTACCGGTGATTTTCCATCTCTGTGGAGTGTGGTTGTAATTCTCCCCATTCTGAGGCCTGGGAAAGATCATCTCCAAGCAACTAACTATCGTCCTATTTCTTTAACATCCTGCATTTGTAAAGTGATGGAGAAGATGGTGAATGTCAGGCTTATGTGGTACTTGGAGAGCCGGAATTTATTGACCCCGGTGCAATATGGTTTCCGAAAGGTGCGCTCCACTTCGGATGCTCTTTTATCCTTGGAGTCCTCAGTTTGTGAGGCGTTTGCCAATAATCACCACCAGGTGACCGTGTTTTTTGATCTGGAGAAGGCCTATGACACCGCTTGGTGTCATGGAATTTTACTTAACCTGTTTGAGTTTGGTCTTCGTGGCCGTCTCCCTGTTTTTATTCAGGAGTTTTTATCTCATCGTCTTTTACGGGTTAGAGTGGGGAGTATTCTTTCCGAGGTTTGTCCACTTGAGGATGGTGTACCACAGGGAAGTATTCTCAGTGTTACGCTATTTGCTGTTGCTATTAATGGAGTCGTTGGTGTCCTGCCTGATGGAGTTCATAGCTCCTTATATGTAGACGATTTATCCATTTCGTTTTCTGCGGCAAGGATGTCGTTGATTGAACGAAAACTGCAATAGACTATTAACAGAGTCGCCAATTGGGCAAATACGCGCGGCTTTCGATTTTCGTCCTCAAAGACAGTAGCCATGCATTTATGTCGTCTTCGAGGCGTTCATCCGGACCCTGACTTATATCTTGGTAATAGGCGACTGTCCTGTGTAGAGACGACTCGTTACCTCGGTCTTTTATTTGATAGCCGCCTAACCTGGGTGCCTCATTTACGTTACGTTAAGGCGGCTTGTCAGAAAGCCCTGTCCCTCCTTCGCGTTTTAGCTCATACCTCTTGGGGTGCAGACAGGGACACGCTACTCCTCCTCCTCAGAACACTCATCCTTTCCAAGTTGGAATATGGCTGCGAGATATACGCCTCCGCCAAGGAGGCTCACCTACGCGTGTTGGACTCGGTACATCACGCCGGGGTCCGCTTGGCTACTGGGCCCGAATTCACAAACAGACTCAATAACTACGAACTAACATAACTACGCGCTGTTGATTTAGCTACCGACGTTAGTGTCAGATTCACGAAGCAAACCTTAGATTATAGTTAGAGGCGCGCTAAGTCAGCGAGGCCGCTGATTGGTTGATGACGTCATTGGCGTTGCAGCGAATCCCAAGCACGTTTACAGAACCGTCAGCCAATCCTAGGGAGCCCCCTCCAGCTGGTGGTTCAAGAAACCCATTCTTTTTTCCCATATTTCTTCCTTTCAAGGCAAACTGTACTAAATCGTAATCTACGAATTCAATTATTTCGTTGTTTGCTGCACATTTACGTCAAAGTAGCTCTGCTGTTCGATGTCTTGTTACCTACGAACATGCTTAAGATGAAGAAAAAGAAGATACGGAGGAGATTGAGGCAGGAAGAAAGCAAATAGAAATATGGGACAGATATCGAGGCAGACGGAACGAAGGACGGAAGGAAGGAATAGAGAAAATTAAGACTGTCTTGCCATATCTGCAGCCCAACTCATGGGATAGCTGTCACCCGACAAAGGTCCATGGTCCCTCCACGGATGGGGGCGGTGTCACGGGCAAAATTAAGCTCGGACATCCACATACCTCTGTTATCTTAGCTCAAGCTCGTGTATGTGGGGTTCTTTTCGACTGATATGACGTCTAGAACTAGCATAATCATCATTCTTTATTATGATGACAAAGACCATGTCAAAATTTGCCTCATTAAATAAGAAAGTACATAAAGTTCGGCAGCTTTCCCTCGTCGCCAAGCCATCCTCCAGAGCAGCGCTCCTACACCCATGATCGCACATTCATTTTTCTCAGAAAATAGGATACCAATCACATATACACCAATATATTTCCACAGGTGAATACTTACGGCATGTTCACACCAAGTTGCGACACCTGAGGTTCATTAATAATGACAGGGGAAAGAAAAATATAGGCCCCTGTCATCGATAAAATTGAGCCTCGGGCAGAATTGAGTCTGGGCATCTATATGCCTCGGATTTCTTCGCTATTATATATTATAAGATCGTTCTGTTGACATGTATGGGTAAATGAACGCTTTCTATATCTACATATAGAAGGAAAACGCAAAATTCTCCCTAGTAAATCAGAAATTACATAAAGTTCGACAACTTTTCCTCGTCACCAAGCCATCCTCCACGGCAGGCAGAGGAGGGAGGTCTGGCAATCCCCCGGCCGGGTGTTGCCATACCACCCACACTGATCATATACCTCTCAAAGGGTGCATATCTCAACATTTTATAAAGAAATGGGCCTCCTCTACTCGCAAAGTTATATTTCAAGTTGAAAAACGCGATTTATAAGCATTTATACGTAAATCTAATAATATTGTTAGCGTTACCGTCAGCTCCGAGGCAGTAGTTATTTAACAACAAATTTAACGTCACACAGATCGCGGTAAACGTTTGTAGATCCGCGCGCTAACCCGTGACGTCATCGATTAGTTTGTAGTTAGCTTTGTGAATCTCGATGTTCTCAAAACTACGCACTAAGGGCTCAAAACTACGAACTAAGCCTTTGTGGATCCGGGCCCTGGTGCATTCTGGTCTTCACCGATACCTAGCCTCCTCGTGGATGCTGGCGTCCTGCCTCTGGATTTGAGACGCCAGTCCTCTCTATTCCGTTGCTGGTTCCGCGTCCAACGCCTTCCACAATCAGTTCCTTGTGTGTCATTTTTGCGGGATTCCCGTTCGCCTGCATATGCTGAGCGACCTAGTCTCCCTAAACCTTTTGGGTTTCGGGTAGCGTCTGCCATGACACCGTTGTCTTTTCCTCCCATTCCTATGTGCCCTTATCAAGTACCTAGGGTTGGATACTGGCAGTTGCCCGGTGTATCCGTGTGTTCTCCCACTATAGATAGTAAGAGGGATTTACCGCCATATGCGTCCCGAGCCTTATTTTTAGATCATTTCACTGAACACTCCGACTCCATCCCTGTCTTTACTGATGGCTCTAAATTGGATGCTGGAGTTGGCTTTGGTGTTGTGTTCCCCTCCTTCTGTCGGGGAGGTAGTCTTTCTTATGTTGCTTCTGTATTTACTGCAGAGCTGTCTGCAATAGTCCTCTCTTTACAGATTATTTTTACCCTTCCTGTGGACTCTTTTATGATTTTTAGTGATTCTCGTAGCGCTCTTTCTGCGCTGGGCTCCTTTATTCCCTCTGTTAATCCCCTAGTTTTGTCTGCGCTCGAGTGGCTGTATTTGCTCAGCAACAGGGGATATCGCGTTGGGTTTTGTTGGGTTCCAGGACACGTTGGCGTACACGGGAACGAACGAGCTGATGGACTTGCAAGGGAGGCAGCAGCTAGAGCTGCCCCTCCTAGTGCTGTCCCATGTACATATATGTTTCCAGAGATTCGCAAGGCAATTCTTGCCAGTTGGCAGGAGAGGTGGAATGCTCGGGGTGCGACTTCCAAAATGGGAGAGATTACCAGGACTGTGTCTCGTCCTTGGTCATACGAAAGTGTCCGTGACCGTCGCTCGCAGACAGTCTTGACCCGTCTTCGGACGGGTCATACGCGTCTAACACATGGTTACCTTATGTCCCGGGGGGTGCAGCCTTATTGTGATGACTGCTTGGTTCCCCTGACCGTGCGGCACTTGCTGGTCGAGTGCCCCAGTTTGGGGGACCTACGAGTGCGATACCTGTCGCAGTGTCAGGGAGAAGACGGATCATTCCGTCTCTCGCTGATGCTGGGAGGGAGATGCCTTTCCCCGGGACACGAGGTACTTCTCTTTATGGAGAAGGCTGGCCTTCTCCATGAGTTATGACCGTTTTATGTGTGATTTGTTTCGTCTCGTTTTGTTTGGCTATGCTCTTAGTTTACTTTTTTAGGTTCCTTTTAGTTTAGTTTTTGTTCCCCTTTTTTTAGTTTTTAACTCATTGAATGCGGCGCCATATGACCCTGGCTGTTGCGGCGCCTAATTTAAATCAATCAATCAATCAATCTCTTTTCCCTTATAGTTGATACTATTATTATATTTTTATGTCAGAAATGTGAAGCGACAAAAAGTGTCCGACAGCTGGCTAATGAAAATGCCCGTTTCCATGACCTATTCTGGCTCAGAGACTTGCTGATTGATTTGGAAGCCATTTATTCAAATGTAGTGGTAAAAATATAGTTTTTTTTATGTTTGAAAAGCCATGGATGTGTATAATAATGATCACAATAGCATTTAAAGGTATTATATGAATATTTTTGCGTGTGTCATATTTGTATATAAGTAATTTTCAAGGTGAACCAAATAAGTTCAAAGTTTAACGTCACTGATATCTATCATAATGATCATGATGACATTAAAGGTTTTATATGAATCATTTTGAATATGTCTTATTTGTATATCGGTCATTTTAACGGACGACCAACAATTTAAAAGAACATTCTATGTAATTCTTATATAGCCTGGTAAATAAAGTATTCGTAAATTCGTATGAAGGTGCATATCGGTGGCCTTGCTGGCAGCTTGTACACATACAACTAATATACGTTATTTCTTCTGTGTGCATATGAACCGCTAGCAATTGCAAATAATTGGTCAAAACAGGGTCGCCGTTCAGAGACCTGCACTGGCCTTCGTTATACAGGAAAACTGTTGTGCAATTATTAAAACACAAAGCGCAAGTGACCAGCAATAATAGGTGTTCACCATTCGCCGCCAGGCACATTATGACAAGGAAATTGTGCAATATGAGGCGGGGAGGCTGGAGAGAGAGAGAGAGAGAGAGAGAGAGAGAGAGAGAGAGAGAGAGAGAGAGAGAGAGAGAGAGATTCTGTTCTTGACGTTTCTCCTCTTGGCGGGGCTATAAGCATACTCAAGACAGGCAGATAGGAAGGAAAAGGAAGGGAGTCCCTCCTCCCCCCCCACCCTCGCCTCTTCCCAGCATTCTCCATCCCTCTCGTGCTTCAGGTAGGCAGGGAATTAAAAAGATTATTATTTTAGTTTTATTTTCGCATAAATATTATCACTGACTCGTACTTAGCTTGCTTCGAGTTTGTAATGAAAATCTTAATCTTTAAATTTCCGGCATCCTTATAGATGCTAGCTCCCATGTAATAGACTGCTCGTATGTTACAATAAAGTAAAAAAAATCGTAGCCATAGTTTTATCAGGTTACTTATTACATTTGCCACTTACATATACGACCAGAATATGCATATCGATATGAGTAAGAAAAAAATGAGGCAATGAATTATATATATATATATATATATATATATAGAGAGAGAGAGAGAGAGAGAGAGAGAGAGAGAGAGAGAGAGAGAGAGAGAGCTACGCCGACGACCTTGTTTTGGTAGTCACGGGCTGTGGCAACAAGGTCCCCGGGGCACAGCAGGCCCTTGATCTTGTCAGCGAGAAGTGCAGGGAGCTGGGTCTCAAGATATCAGCTGAGAAGTCTAGGGCCATGATGTACAAGGCCGCCCCCCCCCGGACGCCAACTCCTCATACAAGACGTCAGGCTGGCTTGAACCCCCGCCTACAAGTACCTAGGGGTGTGGCTCAACCAGGGCCTGTCTTTCATCAAGCAGGCCACATACCTGAGGGAGAGGACTCAAGCTAGGCTCAACGTCATGAGGGCCATGACAAGAACTCGCGTAAGCGCCACGTTCCCAGTCCTGCGTCTGTTCTACTTGCAGACTGTGCGGGTACTCATTGACTACATTGCGCCTGTACTCATTGCGCTGTCCCCCACACAGCAGAGGAGGATCGAAGTCATCCAATATAAGGCCATGAGGACCATGCTTGGGGCGCCGGGCTGGGCCAGCAGCTGTGTAATGCAGAGCGAGACCCGCCGTGTGCCCCTGGCCAGCAGGGTTCAGCAGATCGTTGCCTGCAGAGTGGCCAAGGTCCTCCACCAAGACAGGGAGTCGGTGGCACGAGTGGAGCTCAGCAGTCTTGCCACTGAGACGGGACCTGTTCACCGGCAAGACCTGGCTGTTGAAGGTGGCTGAGGCTGCCAGCCCCCTACCCCATCTCGACCACCTGCGGCGGGAGGGGCCTGACCGTCCAGCCGCCAACTACGTCGCTCCACCTCCGTGGCAGCCCCCCACCGCCGAGATCATTATAAGAGAGCTGCCTGCCAGCAAGGCGCTGTGCGCACAGGGGAAACTCTTGCAGTACACACTCATGGTGGTGGTTCAGGCCAACGCGGGGAGCTGTGCCGTCTACTACACCGACGGCTCAGTCGACCCAGAGAGAGGCGCGACAGGTACGGCGGTTGTCACCGGAGGAGAGACGCTGTCGTGGAGGACGCCAGATCACTGTTCCACCTTACAAACCGAACTGCTGGCCATCAAGCATGCCCTGGAGCACGCCCTGCAGCACCGGGAGGGGCCTGTCGTGCTGCACACCGACTCCCACTTCTCCCTGCAGGTCCTGCAGCAATGGCGTCCACCAGCTGACAACGTGCGACCCGTCACCACCATCCTGGGCCTCACCCAGAGCATCGCCGCACAGGGGCGGCACGTCAAAGTCAACTGGGTGCCCAGCCACGTAGGCCTGCGTGGGAACGAGGCAGCTGACGCGGCGGCCCGTGCAGCCACCAGCATGCCAGCTGTAACCAGCAATGTCCTGCCCAGCCTGCATCAGGCTAAAGTGCAGGTCAGACATGCTGCCGCCAGCTCCGCAGAGGACCTGCACAGAGAGGTTGAGCGGTACTCGTGGCAGGGGTCCTGGTACGCCAGGGCCACCGACTACTAGCCACTTCATCCCGGCTGGGAGCTGGCTAGGGTGGACTAGGTCATGCTGCACCACCTTTGGCTTGGCTACCTCACGCTCCAGGAGATAATATACGACTTCGTGGGCCGGCAGTGTGAGCACTGCGAAGCACTCGTCCATCTACCTGCTGTACTGCCCCGCCACGGCCCAGCTCAGACAGCAGCCCACCGAGGACCCGGCGGACTCAGACGACACTGCCGCGACTCTTGGAGGTGGTGCAGACCGCTCCTCCTCCACGCTGACCGCACGCCGCTACGCTCCTCTCTGTAGGGAGTGGGGTGTGTGATGTGACCCGACCAGCAACTAGGGTGGCCCTGACACTCCCCCAGCGACGGGCCGTTGCCCGCTCATCGAAGAAGAAGAAGAAGGAGAAGAAGAAGAAGAAGAAGAAGAGAGAATTACATAGAATTACATAGAAAATCAGACCACACAGACCCCATGGTCCAGACTTGGTGGTCCTAAGTGATTTTACATTAATCAGAAGGCTCCAAAACGTTGCATTTCTACTGTAATTGATATTAAGTTGAAGGAAGTGACGGTCGAGCTTATTTTTGAAGGAGTCAATCGTGTTACACTGGGCCACTGATGGTGGAAGCTTATTCCATTCTCGCACTACAACGTTGGTGAAGAAAAATTCGGTGCAGTCTGAATTTATTTGTCTACATCTGAGTTTTACGCCATTGTTCCTTGTGCGCAAAGTGTCATCGATCATAAACAATGTTGATCTGTCTACATTCGTGAAACCATTAAGTATTTTAAAACATTCGATCAGTTTTCCTCGGAGGCGACGTTTCTCAAGAGAGAACATGTAAAGGGTAGAAAGCCTTTCTTCGTAGGATTTGTTGCGCAAGGAAGGGATCATTTTCGTTGCCCGACGCTGAACACCTAATTTAGCAATATCTTTTGCATGGTGGGGAGACCAAAACTGTACTGCATATTCTAAGTGGGGTCTGACTAAACTATTGTAGAGCGGGAGTATTACATCTTTATTCTTGAATAAAAAGTTTCTTTTAATGAAGCCCAACATTATGTTCGCTTTATTTGCTGCATCGATGCATTGCTGTGAGAATTTGAGGTTTGACGCGATTTTGACCCCCAAGTCCTTGACGCATTAAACGCTTTTGAGTTTAACGCCGCGCATTTCGTAATCGAACTTCTTATTCCTCGTTCCAGCTTGAAGGACCTGGCACTTGTCCAGGAGATGCTAAACGACTTCGTGGGCCGGCAGTGTGAGCACTGGGAAGCAGTCGTCCATCTACCTGCTGTACTGCCCCGGCACGGCCCAGCTCAGACAGCAGCCCACCACCCACTTGTTGAGAGAGAGAGAGAGTATATATATATATATATATATATATATATATATATATATATATATATATATATATATATATATATATATATATATATATATATATATATATATATATATATATATATATATATATATATATATATATATATATATATATATATATATATATATATATATATATATATATATATATATATATATATATATATATATATATATATATATATATATATATATATATATATATATATATATATATATATATATATATATATATATATATATATATATATATATATATATATATATATATATATATATATATATATATATATATATATATATATATATCTATATATATATATATATATATATATATTTTGTGTGTGTGTGTGTGTGTGTGTGTGTGTGTGTGTGTGTGTGTGTGAGGATTTATGTATATCTCTCCTTCTTTCTTTCTTGTCTTTCTTTCTTTCCTCTCTTTGTTAAAGGTGGTGCATGACTCCAAGTCATTTATTCTCGTTTTCTGTCTGTATACTCTTTTGTATACTCTTGTTCACTAGAAGTCAATAACGAATGAAATGTCCCTATGTTGCTTTGAGTGTCTATGTATTTTTTGTTATACATTCATGATGCAATTAGGGGGAGGAGGTGAAAACCGTAGAACTTGCTTGCCCATTCCCATACCCTTGGAGCGATTCTGCGTGGTTTCCGCGTGGTATCCTCTACTTTAGGTTTAGACCTGGAATGAATGTACGGCAAATTTTTCCTTAGGGTGCCGAACACCCTTAAGACTGAACAAGTGGTTTTCCTACTCAGGTCTTGATTGTAGCCATCGTTATTGGCGTTTGGCACATATCCGGTGTGCGTGCGTCTTGATGCACCCGTAACAGACAAGCATTTGTGGAAAATAACACATGAGCGTTCACAAATCTTGAGTGTGTGGTAACTTGTTTGGCTGCCGAGATACTTACTCCAGACAGGGGCGAACAATGTCCCTGTTAGATGTGGGAAGGGAAAAATGACTGATGGAGATGACACATAATGCCCATGCTAACAGGAGATTAGATATTAAGTTTCCACGATGTTTTGGGTTATGATTAGGCCAAGAATATCTAGTGTAGAAATATATTTGTGCCTTCTCATAAGAATTTATCTTCCATGTTTTGCATTCGTTTACCTCGTGTTTCTCGTCTTTGATTTTCTAATGATCTATCAAATAACGAGTGTTCTTCTTCATAAACTGTTTATATATATGCTTATGACTGGTATTACGCAGTGTTCAGTGTTGTGTTGTTGTTTTTCTGAGCAACACTTAAAAGTTATTACACATAATTTGATAGTTCCTGAAATAGTATCATGGCCTAATTGTCATATAATACATCATGTTTTAAATGTTAATTTGAAATATTATCATTCTGGTAACTTATATAGTAATGAAATACATTTTATTCTCAAAAATAAATCATTATGATGAAAATCTTGTTATTGGCACCCAAAATAGGAAAATCGACATTAACCTCAGTACAGGGTCACTTCCATGTCAAGCTTGTAGAATCTGGAAGGATTGTTCGACCGATTGATTTGCCTCTTGATTAAAATATGATACTAGTTGATTTAGTTTTTGTGCATATTAGAATGTGTGTGTGTGTGTGTGTGTGTGTGTGTGTGTGTGTGTGTGTGTGTGTGTGTGTATGATTCACCACGGCCTGATCACGAGCTGGACTAGCTTTCGCCAGCAGGTACCCTCCCGACACGAGCAAGGTACTGTCAGGACCTCACACACCACACACCCCATCCCCATTGTTCAAGGGGCGACAGTAACCACTCCTAGTCATCGGAAAGAATCCGGCCTGAGCGGTGCTCGAACCGCGGCCTGTTTGCTCGTGAAGCCTTGCAGTGCGGCGCTCTAGCCGACTGAGCTACCGGACCGGAGTGTGTGTGTGTGTGTGTGTGTGTGTGTGTGTGTGTGTCAGTCCAATTTTTATATTACTGAAATTCTTATTGCTCATAGTTTTTTTTCATTCTTTACCTATACGTAGTTTTGACAGGGCACTGTAACAAAGTGGGCAACGTTTCATATATTCATATATTTTTTCCAGACCGTTCCGTACCGCATATGCTTTGATAAACTTGCATTTTTTGTACCGAATGGGAAGAAGAATTCTTTTTGATGGCCGACAGAGAACAGGCAAGCTGGGAAAAAAATAAAGGTCGAGGCTCGGGGGAGTTTCGTAGTGTGACATGACAGGTGCACATAGTGAATGGCACGGCCGGATGGTAGTGCCATGCTCGGGGAGATGGGGGGGGGGGGGGGACGTGGTAGTAGTGAGTTGAGGGAGGGGACATGGCCTGTGGAGGGGCAGTACGAGAAGGGACAGATCGGGCTACAGTAAGCTAGGGGGAAGGACACATTTAATATATCCTACCCCTCCCTGCTGTTTGTGGTCATGCATATTTTCTTGTGCGTCTAATTCTTTATACATCATTATACCCCTTAACTCGCGTAGGATTGTATGGTTATGAACCACTGGAAGTAGATAGATTTTACTGATCGTGTTTGTTTAATATATATTTTGTTGTATTAGTAAAGAACCAAAAATTAATCTTAAGACTTAGACGAGGAAACTGATGGTGGTGTTTGCAGTGTAAACGATGTTAGTGTTGGCGGTGCTGATTATAGCAGGATGATGTTAGTAAGATTCCAGGGTCAGATTCCTCGGATGACCTGTTTGTACCCAGAATTCATGATAATGATGATGTTGGTAATAGCTGAGGGTCTTCTTCCTAGTAATATCAGCAGGAATTGACCTAGGAATGGCACTACTTGAGGGGGTGTCCAGAACTCTCTTTTGGAAAAGGGTGTGGCTCCCAAGGGGAGCCGGATTAAACGGTACTGTTGTCGTCCCTGAAATGCCGAGGGCGATTACTTCTTCTCGGTCTTCTTGGGCAGGAGCACCGCCTGGATGTTAGGCAGCACACCTCCCTGGGCAATGGTGACGCCGGAGAGGAGCTTGTTCAGCTCCTCGTCGTTGCGGATGGCCAGCTGCAGGTGGCGGGGGATCATGCAGGTCTTCTTGTTGTCGCGGGCCGCGTTACCGGCCAGCTCGAGCACCTCGGCGGCCAGGTACTCCATAACGGCCGCCAGGTACACGGGGGTGCCGGCGCCCACGCGCTCGGCATAGTTGCCCTTCCTCAGGAGACGGTGGATCCTACCCACGGGGAACTGCAGGCCGGCACGGCTGGAGCGGGACTTTGACTTCCCCTTCACCTTTCCTCCCTTGCCGCGTCCTCACTCATAAGCTCAATCGACCCTCCCAGCAGCTGCTCGGTCTCTAGCCGGGTAGATAAGGACGCTACTGATTGGGATATTAACAGGGGAGGGGGGTGTCTGACATCTCCGTCACCCAGCAAGGTCACCAAGGTTCGGGAAATATAGATATTTCTTTACATAGCTCACCTGTTACACAAGATAGGCAAATTTGACTCACATAATTGGATTAAGCAGTAATTGCACAACTATAATAATATTTTCACAACTTATTTGGGTAAAAAACTGAAGTATTCTTGGTGAGTAGAAGTCAGAAAATAACCTATAATGTGTGTACAACTTTTTAAAAATCCTTATATATATATATATATATATATATATATATATATATATATATATATATATATATATATATATATATATATATATATATATATATATATATATATATATATATTCTAGAATAAGATATTTGTTCTCGTACATAAAATTCTCATGAAAACAATGATACTTTCATATTTTAGATAAAGTGCAATATAAGAGGAGACAAGGAAGGATTTTTAAAAAGTTGTACACACATTATAGGTTATTTTCTGACTTCTACTCACCAAGAATACTTCAGTTTATATATATATATATATATATATATATATATATATATATATATATATATATATATATATATATATATATATATATATATATACCATTTTGGTTGGAAGAGTTAGGAAGACACCTACCGAACTGGCGTGAGCTACTCCCGGTGAGGATATATATATGGGAAGCGAGGAGGGTGCTGAAGCCCTTCAAAGACCCTTCCCATGTCCTCACTAACCGTTTCCCTTTTGTCTCATCAACACCAGAGAGCAGTTCAGCATGCTCTCTAAAGACAGTTCCTCTCTCTTTCTACACCACACTACATTCACACAACCCACACACCTTTTCCCAAAATTCAAAATTCAAAATGGCGAAAAACAACACTGCCTCGGAGTCCCCGCCTGGGGGGGGACATAGATTCCCCCAGGGAGGACTCCCCTTCTGGCTGCCGACTTGAGAGGTGTCCTGATAACTCCTCGAACCTCCTCCTTATCAATTTCTGCAACATTCGTGGTCTTCGTTCTAATTTTCATTCTGTGGAACACCATCTCTCCTCCTCTAAACCTCATCTTCTCTTCCTCACCGAAACACAGGTTTCTGAGGCTACTGACAGCAACCTCTACTCTGTTCCCTCCTACTATCTCTATCCTAAATTTCAATCCAATGCTGGATGTTGCGCCTACGTGCGCAACGACATCACTTGCTCTCGTGCCCACGACCTTGACTCTTCTGAATTTTCCACCATCTGGCTAAGGCTTCATTGTCATTATATTACTAAATACATATGTGCTGTTTATCTCTCACCTAACTCTACCAACTATGTAAAATTCTTTGACTATTTGAATCTTAAAGTGGAGCACATCTTGACTCACTCTCCCTTCGCTGAAATCTCCATCTTAGGAGATTTCAATGTTCACCACAAGCTTTGGCTTTCATCCTCTTTCACTGACCAGCCTGGTGAACAAGCTTACAACTTTGCTCTCCTCAACGACCTAGAGCAGTTGGTTCAGCACCCTACACGTATTCCCGACCGTCTTGGAGACAGGTCCAACATTCTATACCTCTTTCTTACCTCTAATCCTTCTGCTTACTCTGTCAAAATGTTTTCTCCGTTGGGCTCCTCCGATCATAACCTTATTTCTGTTTCCTGTCCTATCGCTCCTGTACATCCTCTGGACCCACCGAAGAGGTGATGCTTCTGGCATTTTGCTTCAGCTCGGTGGGACGACCTGAGGATGTACTTTTCCGATTTCCCGTGGAATGATTGCTGCTTCCAGGACAGAGACCCCTCTGTGTGTGCCCAGCGCATCTCAGAGGTGATTGTTGTATCATCCGCAACGGGATGATAGATTCTAGTTTGATTTTGTATTGTTTCTACTGAGTAACCTACCTGTCTACTTGTGTGTGTCATTGGATATTGGGAAAAATGTTTAGGAATGATTTCTGATGGTTATTGTACCATACTTTTGGGATATCTGTTAAATTCATGGTTATATGTTCGTTGGCGCATGCCGCTGCGCATTTTGTTGCTTTCGAGGCAGCCGGGAGGCCCCGCTGCCGTGTGGTGACTCTGGGCTGTGCTTGGTGTTGAGGTGGCCGTAAGGATACAGGGGCTGTGTCGAGGTGGCCAGGGTGAACTTGCCGGTGCTGGCTTTGGTTAGGGATGGCTGCATGTTTTTCAAACCTGGAGCATTACAATGTAAGTGCAATGTTGTGATATATATGTATGTATTTAGGGTTTCCCAGCGACAACTGTCAATGGTCGAATTGTGGCTGTGACATTCCATATGGCATGTTTGTGTCTATATGTGAGTGCAATGTTGTGATATTTATGTATGTATTTAGGGTTTCCTTGCGACCACCATCAATGGTTGAATTATGGCTGTGACATTTCCTACTGTATGTTCCTATGTAGGGTTTTCGGCATGATTTGTGTGGTGCATATTTGTAATGGTTCTCAAGAGGCTTTGTTGAGGTGAAACTATTCAGTGATTTACTACTACGATTTACATTAATACAACTTTAATCCGGTTAGTTTGGTGGGCGTAGTGCCGATTTTTATTTTTGCATATTTGTACCAATGACCGATGCTAATTGATGCACCTTCAACAGGTTGAAATAAATAGTTACAACCCCCCAAGAGTTTAGTGTGAAACATTCCACGTTCTTTCTCTACTCATGCTAAAAAGCCTTGGTTTAATCATGCTTGTTCTCGTGCTATTAAAGATAGAGAGGCAGCTCACAAAAGGTTCCAGAGCCTTCGAACTCCCGCTAACAATGACCTTTACATTTCAGCCCGGAATCGTGCCAAATCTATTTTCCGACTTACCAAAACCTCTTTTATCAATAGAAAATGTCAACACCTTGCTTCTTCTAATTCTTCCCGTGACTTCTGGCATCTAGCCAAAAATATCTCCTCCAGTTTCACTTCTTCCTCTTTCCCTCCTCTCCTTAACCCTGACGGCAGCACTGCCGTCTCAGGAACTCTTCGCTCAAACTTTCTGTAAGAACTCCACCTTGGACGATTCTGGGCACATTCCTCCTACTCATCCCCCCTCTGACTCCTTTATGCCTGTTATTAAGATTCTTCAAAATGATGTTTTCTATGCCCTCTCTGGCCTCAACTCTCAGAAGGCTTATGGACCTGATGGAGTGCCTCCTATTGTCCTTAAAAACTGTGCTTCCGTGCTGACACCCTGCCTGGTCAAACTCTTTCGTCTCTGCCTATCAACATCTACCTTTCCTTCCTGCTGGAAGTATGCTTTTGTACAGCCTGTACCTAAGAAGGGTGACCGTTCCAATCCCTCAAACTACCGCCCTATAGCTTTACTTTCCTGTCTATCTAAAGCTTTTGAATCAATCCTTAACCGGAAGATTCAAAAGCACCTTTCCACTTCTAACCTTCTATCTGATCGCCAGTATGGGTTCCGCAAGGGGCGTTCTACTGGCGATCTTCTTGCTCTCTTAACTGACTCTTGGTCATCCTCTCTTAGCCGTTTCGGTGAAACTTTCTCTGTTGCGCTAGACATATCGAAAGCCTTCCATAGAGTCTGTCATAAGTATTTGCTCTCTAAGCTACCCTCTTTCGGATTCTATCCCTCTCTCTGTTTCTTTATCTTCAGTTTCCTTTCCGGCCGTTCTATCTCTGTGGTGGTAGACGGTCACTGTTCTTCCCCTAAACCTATCAACAGTGGTGTTCCACAGGGCTCTGTCCTATCACCCACTCTCTTCCTGTTATACATCAATGATCTTCTTTCCATAACAAACTATCCTGTCCACTCATACGCATTAATCAACTTCTTTCAATAGAAGACCCTCTCAACAGGAAGTACACGAATCCAGACTGGAGGCTGCAGAACGCTTAACCTCAGATCTTACTATCATTTCCGATTGGGGCAGAAGGAACCTTGTGTCCTTCAATGCCTCAAAAACTCAATTTATCCACCTATCAACTCGACACAATCTTCCAAACACCTATCCCCTATTCTTCGACAACACTCAGCTATCACCATCTTCAACACTAAACATCCTCGGTTATCCTTTACTCAAAATCTCAACTGGAAACTTTACATATCTCTCGCAAAATCAGCTTCCTCGAGGTTGGGCGTTCTGTATCGTCTCCGCCAGTTCTTCTCCACCGCGCAGTTGCTATCCATATACAGGGGCCTTGTCCGCCCTCGTATGGAGTATGCATCTCACGTGTGGGGGGCTCCACTCACACAGCTCTTCTGGACAGAGTGGAGTCTAAGGCTCTTCGTCTCATCAGCTCTCCTCCTCCTACTGATAGTCTTCTACCTCTTAAATTCCGTCGCGATGTTGCCTCTCTTTCTATCTTCTATCGATATTTCCACGCTGACTGCTCTTCTGAACTTGCTAACTGCATGCCTCCCCCTTCCCGCGGCCCCGCTGCACACGACTTTCTACTCATGCTCATCCCTATACTGTCCAAACCCCTTATGCAAGAGTTAACCAGCATCTTCACTCTTTCATCCCTCCCGCTGGTAAACTCTGGAACAATCTTCCTTCATCTGTATTTCCTCCTGCCTACGACTTGAACTCTTTCAAGAGAAGGGTATCAGGACACCTCTCCTCCCAAAATTGACCTCTCTTTCGGCCACCTCTTTTGGTTCTTTTTTAGGAGCAGCGAGAAGCGGGCTTTTTATTATTATTGTTTCCTTTCATTGTGTCCTTGAGCTGCCTCCCATGTTGAAAAAAAAAAAAAAAAAAAAAAAATATATATATATATATATATATATATATATATATATATATATATATATATATATATATATATATATATATTGTAACGGGGTACCGGGGGGCGTTTAAAGGGCGTTGATTAAGACTTCAGCTTCCTTAAGACGAATATATTGTTAGCTCCTATGTACAAGGAGCGTCGGAGCGAGAGCGAGTGCCGTTGTGTGTCAGTAGGACTTTCGTGAAGGAGTCGAGTTACAGGTTGGAAAATAATTGTTACAATTGGTCACGTACGTCAAGGTGACTTTCAAGCTTGATGAAATGTTTTGTATACAAACTGAGACGGTAAACACTGACGGACGACATTCTTATAAGGTGGCGTGATGTATCTGTCGTGGGTTTTTTCCATTGACAATTGTATGCCTAATTCGTGGTGATACTAAATAATAATAATAATAATACACTGATATCCTACTATAACACTGCTCGGTCACCTACCAGTGATCGCGACCTCGCGATATACAAAAATCTAACTGGCAGTCTAGTTACCATTAACATACATAGTGGGAGTTTGTTGATACAATTACATTAAAACACTGGCTATGTAAGAACATATGTGTAGGCATAATATAAATAGGGAGAGGTAAAACACAACGTGTGTGACATGAAACATAAGAAATCTCTCAAAAGATAAATATAAGGACACAAGTAGAAGGAGCTATCAACTGGCATAGTTACAGACAATGAAACGTTCATCTAGCTCCTAAAAAAAATACGATAGTGAAACGTACAGTAGGGAAACATAGTACAATGTTAAGTATAGGAGCAGGGGAATGCCAGGTTTCTGTCATCTGACTCGCTTGAGAAAAGGAAAAACTACCTTACCAGTGGCCTCCCTGCATCCAGTCGCCGTGTCTGCACAACCAAATAATCGTGTAGGACAGAGTTCCTCCTAATAAGGTAGCACATGACGACGAGACTGACGAACATCAGAAACATTGGTACAAAAAATCCAGGGTACAAGTAGGGGAGATGCAAGTATTCAGGCAGCGTTTCCTCCAGGGTTTCCGCAAACTCTGTTTTGTTTGCGAAAGACAATGAATTAAGGGAATTAGTCACATAAGAGATGCTGGAGAAGTGAATATTATCGAGAGACCGTAGAGGAAACATTCGATGGGAAATATTGGCCGTGAAAACCAGACGGATCCGGGACGGGTACGTTGTTATGTTAGTGGAGCGGATATAGCATGCTTCCGCTATGGCATAGTGACCAGTAACCCGTTGATAAGTGGTACCCTCCGGGCAGATGACTGATACATAGAAGGACTGAGGGAAATAGAAATAATGCAGACCCTGAAAGTTCTTATGGAAAACAGGTGTTGGTGGTAGCTGCAGGGAAAGAGCGTCAGACGCGTTCACGCGGGTGAGGGCGATCTCGCATACCCCTCCCCGAACTGGTAGGAAGGCAAAGAGAAACGCAGAGCAATAGAATCGCCTGAAGACCGTCTCCTTGCAATATTGCAAGAGTGAGTAGCTACCCGTTGAATACAAAGCGAAATCCTTCGCGATTAGAATGAGACGGGGACGTGTCCAGGGCTAACACACTGTCCTTAGCTGAAAAAGGGAACGGGACAATTTCGTGTGCCTCAAATACGTCCGCCGTCTGAAATGGAACATGAATGATTATGGCATCGGGGGTGAGGCTGGACTCAATCAAGGGGTAAAAATATTGACTCATGTCTGGGTTGAATATAGGTGTAAGGCTATAATTTTGATACCCAATATGGACAATCGTTCTCAAATCGTGTAGAGGGAACAAGGCAGGTGTGACTCTACCGTGCGCTGCATCAACCATGTTGCTAATAACCTGCTGATTTGCCGTTGCGACATAGTTAATGACGTTTTCCATTACATGCAAGGCCTGATCTAGGAGGAGAAACTGATTCACCTGGTCGATCTGTTTGACAACTAGGTTGATAACCTCTACCATCTTATTTGTTTGCTCTAGCAGTTCCTCAATGTGAGTATGCAACCGCGCAAGTTTTCTACAATTGGCGTTGATCACCCTGCGATTTCGGGCAGCAAAGGAAAGTACATGAGAGTAGTGGTCCCGCAAATCGCGTACGTCCTCGTCGGTTGCCGTACCGAAGAGGAACTTTGAGGCGGACCCAACGATGTTGAGCAACCCCCTCTTTACCTGAGAGTGAACTGAGTGAAAACTATAATCCATGTCTACCTCATCAACTTTTCCCCGTAAGAACAGAATCCTATCCTCCAGTAGTTGAAAAAGATTCAGAGAGTTGGTACTAGAAGGTGCCTTTGATTCCTTAGTCTTGGTAGCCCGTATGGCGTCTGCCATGCCGAGTAGTTTTTCTGAGATTATCCTGATTGTGTCTGTGGTGTTGGTCAAGGAAGTATATGGATATTTTACGAGGAGCACATCTTCTGTGAGGAAGACCTCTCCTATGTGTGCCGTGAGGGCGCCAGGCTTCAGGTGGATGGGTGTCGTTGCAAGCAGGGAGCCGAGGGACAACAAGATGATCAGAAAACGCAACATCATGATCTGAAAGTGGTGGGAATGAAGTATTTAAACCCGTGGTCTCAAGTTAAAGCTATGGGTGTTGGGATTATCTTGTTGAACATTTGACTCTGAGGGGGAATTACCAATATCAAGGTCCAAAGGTGAGGGAATTACTTTCAGACGATCACTGTGAACTTCTAGACTGACTCCACTATTTAACTCGAGAACCTCGAACAGATTTCCCCTGACATTCCGAACAACTCGGTAAGGACCCACAAATTTAGCCCCCAGTTTCGAACTCCTTTCCGCTTGCTTAATCATGACTGTGTCACCCTCTTTTAATTCCACCGGGATGGCCTGTTTGTGTTGTTTTGACATCATTTCAACCTTCGTAGCTTTTAACGTACACCTAACCTCTGAGTGTATCTTGGAAAACATATGCATCTGCTGCTGTGCGTACCTATCAATGTTGTAGAAAGGTTGTTGTGGTTTTGTTTGGAAGTCGTACGGAAGACGTTTCTCCACCCCATATAAGATGTAGTAGGGAGACTTCCCCGTAGAGTCATTTACCGACGTATTTATGGAAGCGGCTATATGCGATAGCCAATCCTCCCAGTTATCGTGGAGATTGTTCACAATAGGCCTGAGGACCTGTAAGATTTTCCTATTAGCCCTCTCCGCCAACCCATTAGCATCTGGGTGGTAAGCTGTGATGAAGGATTGCGTGATGTTAAACTGAGCGCATATTTCGCTCAATACTGAATTCCTAAACTCGGTGCCATTGTCACTCAAAAGAATTCGAGGAGACGAATGTGGACACAACACGTGAGTCACGAGGGCATGGGCCACGCGTGTGGCTGTCTTGTCCTTGAGAGGCGCTAGAACTAGAATCCTAGAGAATTGGTCTATGCACACCAATAAGTAGCGCGAACCATGTTGGGTCTGGGGGAGCTGTAATAAGTCTATATTAACAACATCCCAAGGCGCCTCTGGTATTGGGTATTGCAACATAGATGCTGGCCCTTTTACGGACCCCTTGTGCTTAGCACAAACGACGCAATGTGCAACATGTTTTTCTACATCAACCCGTAATGTGGGCCAGTAGAATTTTCGTCTGGTGACAGATAGCGTCTTGTCTCTTCCTGGGTGACCCGCAATGGGTATTTGTCTGGGATGACCAGTTGTTCTATAGGTACAGGTTTGGTTGGCCATAATCTACAAAGGAGGTTGTCCTCTGATAGGAAGAATTGTGAAAAGGGAACTGGCAATTCAGGAAGGTTTGTTTCGTCTCCCGACTCAAGGGCGTAAATTAATCTCTTCCACACCGGGTGGTCTCGCTGAGCAGTGTGTAGCTCAGGTGAAGTGAAGTTGTGGATGACCTCTGGGGTGGTAATCGCGCCTATCGGAATATTCCGAGATAAGGCATCTGCGACCACATTTGTTTTCCCGGTGATATATTTTATCTCCGGATTGTATGCTTGGATCGTTAAGAACCATCTTGCCAGACGACCGTGTAGGGTTTTTCCCTTGAAAAGATCAGTTATGGCCGCGTGGTCCGTATACACCACAATTTTGTACCCCATCATTGTCTCGAAAATGCTTCAGAGCCCACACAATGGCAAGAGCCTCTAGGTGGGTAAAAGAATAGTTCCTTTCCGGAGCTGTTAGTACTCGACTGGCGAACGCAATTACATGCTTTCTGCCGGACTTATCTGTTTGCATAAGAGCGGCTCCTAGTCCACTAGCCGAAGCGTCGGTACAAAGCTGAAAGGGGTCCTTGAAATCCGGAAAGACAAGGACCGGAGCCTGTGTAAGCGCTTTCTTTAAATCCTCAAAGCTCGTTTGTTGAGCTTGGAGCCACTGAAATGGTACGTCTTTCTTTAATAGATGGGTTAGGGGACACGCGCGTGCTGCAAAGTCCTATATGAAAGGCCTGTAATAACCTGCGACGCCCAAGAAAGAACGTACCTTGTCCGCAGACGTTGGCTGAGGGAACTCGGCAATAGCTTTTATTTTGTCGTCCTCTGTGTGGATGCCGAATTCGTTCACGACATGCCCCAAGAACTTGATCCGAGGCTTTAAGAATTCACATTTGGTGATTTTGAGCTTTAATCCGACCTCTTGAAGTCTGTAGGACTGGTTTTAGTGTTTCCATGTGTGCATGCACGTCTTTACTTGCTATGATGATGTCGTCTAAATACACATAGACAGAGTTGCCCAGCAAGTCACCAAAAATACTGTTCATTGTCCACTCATAGTGGCCATGAGGCGTGCTGAAAGCCGTTAATTCACGTGACTCGGGGGCCATGGGCAGTTGCCAGTAGCCACTGACCAGATCAAGACTCGTAAAGATTATTTCCTCTACCGAGACACATCAGAAGATCTCTAAGAACGGGAAGCGGAAAATGATCATCCACGGTCGCGGTGTTCACACGCCGGAAATCAATCACAGGACGATAAGAACGTCTTTCTTTGGAACCAGAAACAAGGGTGAATTCCACGGGGAGTTCGATTCTTTGATGACACCTTGTTCTAACATTTCAGAGATAAGTTGCTGCACAACCTCCCTCTGACTGCGGGGGAGCTTGTACGCATTGATATATACAGGATTTGTATTGGGTTTTAACTTAATGTGGTGTTCAGCACACTGCGTAACTCCAAGCGGCTCGCCTGGTAGAGCAAGCGTCCCCCTATAATGTTGCAGTAGCTGGACTAAGGTTGGCTTATTTTCGGAATAGTGTGCAACTTTTAGGAATGCCTCTAAATTAGCTGTGTCTTGTTCGGCAGAAGCCTGACACGCCGAGGTTATGCCTGAGACTTGGGCTAAAGGGTATTCAGCTGGTTCCGGGGCGACATTTCTCCCATACACTAGACACTGGCATAATCTAACACCGTGTTTTAAGGATACAGGGGATCCAGACGTGTTTATTACCAATGCCTCTGCAAAACCTCCCTCCTTGACTGTCGCGAGAGTCACCTCCACCGTCACGCGGTGTATGTGAGGAGCTCCGTCGATACACACATCACTGCCCGTTGGAGGGGCGTTAGGCAACCGGATTTTAACAAGTTTTGCAGCACGATCCGGAACTATTTGAGGACCCTCTACGACTGCCGTTACTGTCCGCCACAAGTCTGTAATGTTTTCGTGTGGTTTGACCGTAAGAGGCGACACTTGGGCGGTGGCAGACCCTGAGTCTGTGGTGGGTTGGTCATTTTCCCCCTCTGAGGGTGGGATTACAGGTGACATAGGCGATGGATTTACCATCCCCTGTATGCGTCGTCCTTGATACACGATCGCGTTGCTTTCAGGGTTTATGGTTATGTGCAGGTCTTTCATGGCGTTTAATCCTAAGATCCCATCCACAGGTAAGGCAAACCTGCTAGAGACATAAAAGAAATCTCGAAAGGGACATACTTTTTCATGTAAGCTGACTGTTAGTGGTACTCGCCCAAGGATTCCCAAAGTGGTGCCCGTCACGCCTACCACATTCAGGTCGTTCTCTTGGAGCGGCCAATTTTCCCCTCTCGCCTGTCGTGTCAGTGACCTGTAAGCGGAGTCTGAGATGACACTGACTGTCGCACCTGTGTCTACCGCTAAGGTGAGTGAAACTTTGCCTACCTTGCAAGGGAGGGCAATTATGCTTGTCCGTCCCAAGGCGGCAATGACGGAGTCAAGTTGCTCCCAATTAGTAGCGTCCTTAAGGGACACTTGGATGTACGCCTTGGGGCTGTCACGAAGTCATGTCTTTTTATTCTGAGAAGAGGAGGAGTGTGGTTTACTGTCCGCCGAGGACTTGTACTTCTGTTCCTCCTTGGCCTTTTGTATTGCAGAACAACTGTCTGAATCATGAAAACAATTCCCGTGGACAAGGCAAAAGGCAGCCTTCCGCTGATGGTTTGGCCTAGGGTTCCTGTGTGATGAATGATGCCCGCCCCTGTAACCTCCTGATCTCCTATCAGAGCCCTGTCTTGAGTGTGTTGATTCCCTACGTTTCGCGAAGCAAGAATGTTCAGAATGTCCTGATTGTTTGCAAAAACTACAGGTGAGAGATGCCTTACTTTGTGCCTGCAATGCTGCGGTTGTTGCGAGGGGTTGATGGTGAGGGTGTTCTTGAACCTTGAGTGGGTTGTAAGTATTCCGACGGACCCGGGGGTGAATGAATTCTGCTGTCTGGAATTGATAAATAATGAGTGCCTGAACATAAGATTACCTTAGTAAATTCACCGGTTTTTGTATCGTGTTCCGTTCCCTCTTCGTCTGTGGTCTGTGTTAAATGCTTAAAAGTGTCGCCGAGTTTAGCGAGAGTGTCTTTGTTCATACTATGGTTTAAATCAGTTACAATATAGGAGCATATTTTGATAGCTGTAAATATTAACCAATAAACGTAACGTGTATGAATTAATAGTTTGCGCCGAACCCCTAAAAAAACAAGAAAGGATGGCTAGCAAGGTGCCTGTTAGACGTAATAGAAGTTAAGGTTATAATGGAATGTCATAACGTTATGGGTATATGAAAAAAATAATTCTATAAAAAAAAAAACAGCGGTTTTCTTTTTTGTTTTTGGGTAGGAGAAAATTAAGTGAGTATGCCTTTAAGGCGCTTGTTTTCTCTCGAGCGGCGAAAGAGAAAACGGAGCAAGGGCACACTGAGGAAGATGAACTTTGATTTACATAGATTTACATAGAAAATCAGACCACACAGACCCCATGGTCCAGACTTGGTGGTCTGTCCTTAAACCTAAGTGATTTTACATTAATCAGAAGACTCCAAAACGTTGCATTTCTACTCTAGTTGATATTAAGTTGAAGGAAGTGACGGTCGAGCTTATTTTTGGAGTCAATCGTGTTACACTGGACCACTGATGATGGGAGCTTATTCCATTCTCGCACTACAACGTTGGTGAAGAAAAATTTGGTGCAGTCTGAATTTACTTGTCTACATCTGAGTTTTACGCCATTGTTCCTCGTGCGCAAAGTGTCATCGATCATAAACAATGTTGATCTGTCTACATTCGTGAAACCATTAAGTATTTTAAAACATTCGATCAGTTTTCCTCGGAGGCGACGTTTCTCAAGAGAGAACATGTTAAGGGTAGAAAGCCTTTCTTCGTAGGATTTGTTGCGCAAGGAAGGGATAATTTTCGTTGCCCGACGCTGAACACCTTCTAATTTAGCAATATCCTTTGCATGGTGGGGAGACCAAAACTGTACCGCATATTCCAAGTGGGGTCTGACTAAAATGTTGTAGAGCGTGAGTATTACATCTTTATTCTTAAATACAAAGTTTCTTTTAATGAAGCCCAACATTCTGTTCGCTTTATTTGCTGCATCGATGCATTGCTGTGAGAATTTGAGGTTTGACGCGATTTTGACCCCCAAGTCCTTGACGCATTGAACGCTTTTGAGTTTAACGCCGCGCATTTCGTAATCAAACTTTTTATTCCTCGTTCCAACTTGAAGGACCTGGCACTTGTCTACGTTAAAGGGCATCTCCCATCTATCCGACCAAGCTGAAATTTTGTGCAAATCCTCTTGGAGGCTTTGCCTGTCTTCGTCAGTGAGAACCGAGTTACCAATCTTTGTGTCGTCTGCAAATTTACTAATGCGGTTATTGAGTCCAACATCCACGTCGTTGATGTAAATAATGAAGAGCACTGGGCCAAGAACCGAGCCCTGAGGGACGCCACTAGTGACAGGCGCCCACTCTGAGTTAAATCCGTCAATCACTACTCTTTGTTGTCTGTTGCTCAACCAATTCGCGATCCATTGGTTTACCTGACCGTCAATACCTATTTGCTTTAATTTGTAAAGTAATTTATGATGCGGGACTTTATCAAACGCTTTCTGGAAATCAAGATAGACTACGTCCAGTGATTTGGTTACGTCATAAACAGTGAAGAGGTCGTTATAAAGGTTAATAGATTTGATAGGCAGGATCTTTTGTTTCGGAAGCCATGTTGTGAGTCCCCAATTAATGAGTGGCTTTCAAGGTAACTCACAATTTTGTCTCTAATTATGCCCTCAAGTAGCTTACCTACAACCGAAGTTAGACTAATGGGCCTGTAATTACCTGGTACTTTTTTGTCTCCTTTCTTAAAAATCGGTGTCACGTTAGCCTTTTTCCAATCTGAAGGGACAATGCCTTGTCGCAAGGACATATTGAATACGGTTGTGAGGGAGGAGAGTATTTCGCTCTTTGTTTCTTTCAGCAGAGTTGGATATACTTTATCAGGTCCAGGACTTTTATTTGTTTTAAGTGATTTGAGGGCTTTAAGGACTTCATCGGGTTTTATTTCAAAGTTAGACAATGCATGCTCGGGATTTACATTAGTACTGGTGTTGGTGGTGATGGTGGGAGGACTGTTATTATTAAACACCGAGGAAAAGTAATTATTTAATAGGTTTGCAACGTGTTGGCTGTCAGTCACTAGTGCACCGTCACAGTTTTACCGCTAGCAGACAATAAGAAAGGATCAATATCGTATGCGAATGAACGTTACTCTCACAATCATGACTGATTAACATGTTAGGTACACAGAAATAAAAAGGTCGTGCCTCTGCTCGAAAGAAAACTGGAATAAACTGAGCCGGCATATTTTGACCAGAAGGGAATATCCACAAATACCAAGATTAATCAGCTGATGTAGTGTAGAGGGCGAAGGGTGGCGACGCCCTGGGGTACGTGCAGTCGTTGGAGTCGCGTCGGAAGACCTCGGCCGCGGCAGCAGCGGCGGTGAGAGATGAGGGAAGGGCGGACATCGGGAGACTCGTAATGGCTGCTGGAAACTGCTGACGCAGCGATTTGACTGGTAGTGGTCTGGTGCCGGAACACTGCTTCCAGACGTAGGACGGCTGCGGCGTTCTTGTTATATTGAGAGATGGGCCGCCTTGCAGGAACGGTAGTGGTAACTGCTTGCAGTCACCGGGTGATGTCCGCGGGTGCCCCGGCTGACTGTTTGCCGGAAGAGGTTTGGGCCGATGCTCCCGGCAGCGGCGGTGTTGCCGCCCGCTGTGGTGCGAGGGGCATGTGGGTTGTTCCAAGGCCAGTGGGGCGTCCCTGCGGGCGGAGGACTTGGAGTGCTTGTAGCAGGGCTGGCTTGTAGCGGGTTGGGCGGCTTGTAGTTTGTGGCCCTCGCTTTCGGTTGCGTAGGCCTGTTGGTGGCCCGAGGCTTGACGCCTGTATAGAGCTTGTAGCTGACGCCTGGAGAGAGCTTGTAGCTGGCGCCTGGTGAGTTGCCGCGGACGGCTGGCGTGTGACTCCTTCCTTCCTTCTACGCCTGTCCCCGTAGTTTGTTGGTGAGTTCTCGTGGCTTGGATCTTGAAGGAGAACGAGGTAGCGAAGGCACAGGCGCGGTGGGGACCGCTGCCAACCAAATGTAACGGGGTACCGGGGGGCGTTTAAAGGGCGTTGATTAAGACTTCAGCTTCCTTCAGGCGAATATATTGTTAGCCTCTATGTACAAGGAGCGTCGGAGCGAGAGCGACTGCCGTTGTGTGTCAGTCGGACTCTCGTGAAGGAGTCGAGTTACAGGTTGGAAAATAATTGTTACAATTGGTCACGTACGTCAAGGTGACTTTCAAGCTTGATGAAATGCTTTGTATACAAACTGAGACGGTAAACACTGACGGACGACATTCCTATAAGGTGGCGTGATCTATCTGTCGTGGGTTTTTTCCATTGCCTAATTCGTGGTGCTACTAAATAATAATAATAATAATAATAATAATAATAATAATAATACACTGATATCCTACTATAACAATATATGTATATATATATATATATATATATATATATATATATATATATATATATATATATATATATATATATATATATATATATATATATATATATATATATCGCGGTAGGAGCGATGGGCCAAATTTGTGGCTTTACCGTGTAGCAGCGCCGGGCCAAATTTTTGCCACAATATAACCCCCAAAAAACAGATGATTCATAAACTGATCACAAATGCTCGGCGAGACCCCTGACATACCTCTCCTTGTCTCTCCTCAGGAGAGCTCTAGTCCTACGTGACAGAGCCCTGTATTGGTCCCGGTTCCCAGCAAGTCTGGCAGCGCGACTCTCCTCAATATTTTACAGCGTCTCCACCGAGGCAAAGCCACTCCTAGATCTCGGGCGCTCTCCAATGCACTCCTTGGCAGCTTGCAGTCTCACGTTTGAAGGTATCCCACAGTTCTTCAGGGTCCTCCAGGGTGCTGAGCACTTCAAACCGATTTGAGACTGCATACTTCTGAGCACATGCCAGGTCCTTCAGCCTCTCAAGATAGAACACAGTAGTGTTGCATCTCGAGATTCTTCTTGACCTAACATGAAGCTTGAGTGTTGCAACAACAAGCCTGTAGTCAGTTACAAAGAACTCAGCACTCCGATAAACCCTGCAGTTCTGAAGGATCCTCCAACGAGTACTTACGAGGATATGGTCGATCTCCCTAGCTACCCCTCTGGCATCGCTGTACCAAGTCCAGCGGTGCAGCTCTGGTCTCTGGAACCAGGAACCCGCAATTCTCAACCTTCTGGATTTTTCAAAATTCAGGAGGAGAGAGCTGTTGATGTTCCTGGTACCAGATCCATGGGGACCAACACATAGCTCGTAGCCAACCCTGTCAGTGCCAGTAGTAGCATTGAAGTCGCCCAGGACAATGAGCGTGTCCCGGGGAGGGCACTTGTCTAATACGGAGTCGAGTTTGGCGTAGAACGTACACTGCAACAAGAGACATGAAGCCCAGTGTGTGCTTCAGCCTCCCTCGCATTATACGCTCATCAACCGGAGCAACTTCAACCACAAACGGCAGCAGTCGGCTGGAGATGTCCATAGCTACCCCCCTGACATGGAAGCCATTGCTCATGCCGGACCAGTAGAAGGTGTACTCCCCCTCACTGATCTCGCCACTGCCAGGCCTCCTTGTCTCAGAGAGTGCCACTATGTCCACCCTCAGCCTTCTGAGCTCATTTGATAGGTAGGGCAGTCGATCATCGTCCGAGAGGCTCCGGACGTTCCTAGAGCCCACACGCAGAGCCCTCCGAAGGTTAACCCCGGGCCTGGTTCTGCGGGCGGGCACAGCCTCTGCACCACCCCGGCCACCCCCAAAACAAAAAGAGGGGCTAGGGGGCCTGTGGGGTTCTTGAAAGGTCTGGACTTCTTGAGACCAAATTCTCAGCAATAAAAAAATAAAAAATAAATATCTGAAAATTGAGTAGACTCACAGCCCCTTCTCGTCTCTTAATTATGACCAGTCACAACTACTATAGAACAAGCAAAGACCAGATGAACCTGCTCTTAAGTTTATTTAAAGCAACAAAGAAAACTCGCTGGAAAATAAGGAATAATGAATTAATTCCAGGCACACAGCAACCTAGCTAACTATCTTAAAACATCCTATGCAATAAGTGTACTTAACTGTAGGTGGCGAAGCCGAAGCCACACCTGATCTACCACGTGGTCCGTTCGCACTGGATTCCTCCTTCAGTCCTCTTCTCGTACCTTCCAACAACACGTCGCCTACTCGTACCTCCCAAAGGCTTCCCTCGTCTGCAGCACACTGTCACACTGACTTGTGGATACTATCAGGGCAGGAAAAACCCTACGATGGACACGTGGCGCGGGAGGTTGGTGAAGGACGTCTGGATGGTGCTGGGTCTCGGAGAAGTGGCGTGGGTGCGCCGCCGACCCACAATCCTCAGCTGCCGCGCTCCGCGGTCAAGATGCCAGAACTCGCCACAACTGACATCCCTCTTTCTGCATAACACTTACACTAAACGCCCTAACGGCTATGGATTATTATTTATTAATAACCTAACACCATGCACTGTCATATATATGAATTATAAACAGCGTATGTGCCTTTATGGGTTGATTAAAAGCCGGTGACCATGAGTGTGAGCGGGGTCACTTTTCCGTCATGTCCACAGTGGGGAGCTGGGGTTTCAGATTAAGTGTCACAACAGTGCACAGAAGCACAGCAGTCGGGCGTTCTGTATCGTCTCTGCCGGTTCTTCTCCCTCGCACATATGCTGTCCATATACAGGGGCCTTGTGTTGTGCGGTGGTTGTGTATATGGTTGTGGCATCACTGTTGATAACTGTGACGGAGATTGTGATGTTTATGGTTGTGGAAACTTGAAGATACCATCAATAATGATGGTGGTATTTATGATGATGGTAGTTTAGCTGGATATGGTGACTGTGGTAGCTGAGGTGGAATTTATAATCGTGGTTGCAGCTGTCGTTGTGGCTATAGTAATGACTGGTTTGATGGTTTCGGCGGCGAGGGGGGATGGAGGCCGTGGTTTTCTCTCCCATGGGGTATTTTCGTAATTCTAGAAAGAAAGCTATTGTCTATAAATTTTTGAGCGACTTCCCGGAACTCACTCAATTTGTCATTGCTGCGTTCATTTGCAACTGCACTCGGACATCAAGAACATGTTAAATATAACGTAATACCGTGAGGAAAAATCTGTTATAAAGCTAATAATGATTTGAACGAGCTGTTGCGGTTATTTACACTTGATATTGAAATGAGAGATAAATAATTTAAAATGTAAAGAACAACAATAATGAAATAAAAAAGTTGCTTAAGAGAAATAATTGAATGAAGATCGATATTCAATAGTTTATAATGATCTTTACGATTTATTTCGGAAACTTAGAAATAAAAGGAAATTGGGATAAAAATAAAAATAAAACATCAGGAAATTAAATGAACGAGGATTTCTTATTAGATATAGAAAAAGTGTATTCATCAAAATGCAAGTTATTTGGGTGATGTATTGAAGTTTTCAAAGAAAATGAAATTGTGAAGAAGAAAAGAATAGTAAAAGAACAAAGGTTCCTTAGAAGAGAGAAGACATGTTCATAGCGATGACAAAAAAAAAAAAAAAAAAAACTATTCTGTGCAGTCTAATTGAATTCTTTTTCTTGATTTATTTTATTATTGTTTATGCTTTCTTATGGTTATTGATATTGCCGTTGGTAAGATTGTTGCTACTCTTTCTCGATGTAGGTTTTAAAGCTGGGAGGCGCGTCGCCTCGCCCATCCTAGAACGCTAAACCCGGGGGTTTCTCTAGGCAAGTCTCCATGAAGGACCCTTCCTATTCTATGTATCTCATGGCAGAATCTATCGATTTGCTCAAACCACGAACTCTTGGCTAACTCCACTCGTAATTGTCTCTTACAGAAACAATACGATCCGCAGGGTCGACTTCTGGATAGCATGGCAAATGCCCGTACAGCAGTAGGTGGCGTTCACTGACCGTGTACAAAGGTAATAGACCTCGAATCAGAGTAATCGCCGGTTTTGCTGAAAGTCATTCCAGTGATATCCCATGATTCTGCGTAAGCACTCATACCAAAGGCATCAATCCGCCTCTTCAAGTCATTATGCAATGTCCGTATCTCACAACCATTGAATAAGACAGAGCACAAACGACTTGTAGATCCGGATCGTTGTCCTCCTTCACAGGTGTCCACAACTGCCATATACTAATGCTAAGCGAGCCCAAAACATCGTAGACCAATCTAATCCGACGTAACACTTCTTGACGAGACCCAACGTTGCCCTGCACTACGCTATCAAGGTATACGAAATCTGAAATTTTCGAAGATATTAATGTCATCGTCACACTAATAAACAGACTACTGATTTATCAAGCAAGCCTAGAAATACATGTACTTTGGCCTTGTTCTCGTGCTAATAAAGATAGAGACTGCTCACAAAAGGTGCCTGATCCTTCGCACTCCTGCTAATTATGATCTTTATATTACTGTCTGGAATCGTGTCAAATCTATTTTCCGGCTCACAAAAACTCCTTCATCAATAGAGAATGCCAACACCTTGCTTTCTGTAATTCTTCCAGGGACTTCTGGCATCTAGCCAAAAATATATCTTTCTTATTATTTTCTGGTTCTTTTTAGACCTGATGGCAACACCGCTGTCACATGTCTCTAAAGCTGAACTCCTCACTCAGACTTTCTCTAAAAATTCCACTCTAAACGATTCAGGGTATATCACTCCTAATCATCCCCCCTCTGGCTTCACAGATTGAAATTCTTAAGAGCGATGTTTTACATGCCCTCTCTGGCCTGCATTCTCAGAATATTTATGGACTTGATGGAGTGCCTCCTAATTTTTTTTTTTTTTATAACAAAGGCGACAGCTCCGGAGCACAATAAAAGGAAACACTAATACAAAAAAGCCCGCTACTCGCTGCTTCTAAAAAGTATCCAAAGAAGTGGCCGAAAGAGAGGTCAATTTCGGGAGGAGAGGTGTCCAGATACCCTACTCTTGAAAGAGTTCAGGTCGTAGGCAGGAGGAAATACAGATGAAGGAAGATTGTTCCAGAGTTTACCAGCGTGAGGGATGAAAGACTGAAGATGCTGGTTAACTCTTGCATAAGGGGTTTGGACAGTATAGGGATGAGCATGAGTAGAAAGTCGCGTGCAGCGGGGCCGCAGGATGGGGGGAGGCATGCAGTTAGCAAGTTCAGAAGAGCAGTCAGCGTGAAAATATCGATAGAAGATAGAGAGGCAACATGGCGGCGGAAATTAAGAGGTAGAAGACTATCAGTAAGAGGAGGAGAGCTGATGAGACAAAGAACCTTAGACTCCACTCTGTCCAAGAGAGCTGTGTGAGTGGAGCTCCCCCACACGTGAGATGCATACTCCATACAAGGGCGGACAATGCCCCTGTATATGGATAGCAACTGTGCGGGGGAGAAGAACTGGCGGAGACGATACAGAACGCCCAACCTCGGGGAAGCTGATTTAGTGAGAGAGGAGATGTGAAGTTTCCAGTTGAAATTTTGAGTTAGGGATAGACCGAGGATGTATAGTGTTGAAGATGGTGACAGCTGAGTGTTGTCGAAGAATAAGGGATACGTGTTTGGAAGATTGTGTCGAGTTGATAGGTGGAGAAATTGGGTCTTTGAGGGATTGAAGGACACAAGGTTCCTTTTACCTCAATCGGAAATGAAAGTAAGGTCTGAGGTTAAGCTTTCTGCAGCCTCCAGCCTGGAGTCATGTAATTACTGTTGAGAGGGTCTGCTGTTGAGAGAAGTTGAATAATGCAGAGTCGAGTCATCAGCGTATGAGTAGATAGGACAGTTTGTTATGGAAAGAAGATCACTGATGAATAACAGGAAGAGAGTGGGTGATAGGACAGAGCCCTGTGGAACACCACTGTTAATAGGTTTAGGGAAAGAACAGTGACCGTCTACCACAGCAGAGATAGAACGGCCGGAAAAGAAACTGGAGATAAAGGAACAGAGAGAGGGATAGAATCCGAAAGAGGGCAGTTTAGAAAGCAAAGACTGGTGCCAGACTATATCGAAGGCTTTCGATATGTCTAGCGCAACAGAGAAAGTTTCACCGAAACGGCTAAGAGAGGATGACCAAGAGTCAGTTAAGAGAGCAAGAAGATCGCCAGTACAACGCCCCTTGCGGAACCCATACTGGCGATCAGATAGAATGTTAGAAGTGGAAAGGTGCTTTTGAATCTTCCGGTTATGGATTGATTCAAAAGCTTTAGATAGACAGGAAAGTAAAGCTATAGGGCGGTAGTTTGAGGGATTGGAACGGTCACCCTTCTTAGGTACAGGCTGTACAAAGGCATACTTCCAGCAGGAAGGAAAGGTAGATGTTGATAGGCAGAGACGAAAGAGTTTGACCAGGCAGGGTGTCAGCACGGAAGCACAGTTTTTAAGGACAATAGAAGGCACTCCATCAGGTCCATAAGCCCTCTGAGAGTTGAGGCCAGAGAGGGCATAGAAAACATCATTTGGAAGAATCTTAATAACAGGCATAAAGGAGTCAGAGGGGGGATGAGTAGGAGGAATATGCCCAGAATCGTCCAAGGTAGAGTTCTTGCAGAAAGTTTGAGCGGAGTTCAGCCTTAGAGACAGATGAGACGGCAGTGCTGCCGTCAGGGTTAAGGAGAGGAGGGAAAGAGGAAAAAGTGAAATTGGAGGAGACATTTTTGGCTAGATGCCAGAAGTCACGGGAAGAATTAGAAGAAGCAAGGTGTTGACATTTTCTATTGATAAAAGAAGCTTTGGTAAGTCGGAGAATAGATTTGGCACGATTCCGGGCTGAAATGTAAAGGTCATAGTTAGCGGGAGTTCGAAGGGTCTGGAACCTTTTGTAACCAGGTTCAGTCGATTCAGGGATAGATCTTTGGTGTGCTAGTAAGTTCCGACCTTTGACCCGGGACCTAATAAATTAACTGTGATGTTTCGTGGAATGACGAATTTAGGCTCAAGGTGGGAGGTAAATATATGTTCAGAATTAGGATTATAGATGAATGAAACACACACACACACACACACACACACACTTCCCACCACTGTTTCTCCTCCTCCCTAAAACTTATACTCTAAGATAAAAGCATCAAGATACTTTGGAACTTTTATCCCTTTTTTCACATGAAAATAAAGACAGGCCAGGAAAAAAAAAAAAGACGCAATTTGTTGCTTCCAAAAGAAGATACAAACTGTGTTCCGAGAGATAACAGAAGCCAATTCGGTTCCAGACGTGCCTCGATACGCCGCTCTTGAAAGAGTTCGTCATAGAAAGGAGCGAAAACTGTGTAAGGAAGACCATTCCAAAGCTTGAATTGGATTTTCTCATCTTTTGGAAACCTTTCTTTCTGTATTATCCTTTCAGGCATTTTTTTTAGTGCATTGTCTCTTCATGCTTGTGCTTGTTCTTACTCACGCGCGGACTCTCGCCCGTGTACGTGCTTGCGTGCGTGTCCGCATGTCTGTAGTGTGTGAGTGTGTGTGTGTGTGTGTGTGTGTGTGTGTGTGTAAAACAGAGAGAGAGAGAGAGAGAGAGAGAGAGAGAGAGAGAGAGAGAGAGAGAGAGAGAGAGAGAGAGAGAGAGAGAAAGTTTTTTTTTTTTTTTTTTTACAGCAAAGGAAGCAACTCAAGGACAAACATAAATAAAAAAAAGACCGGTAAACACTGCTCCTATAAAGTAGAGGTGAGTGGCTAAAAGAGAGGTCTATATTTCGAATACAGAGGTGTTTTGGTACATCTGTCCTGGAAGATTCCACGTCGTAAGCAAGAGGAAATATAGACGATGGCAGGCTGTTCCAGAGCTTACCAGCTAAAAGGATGAAAGAATGAAGATGCTGGTTACAAGTATGCAATCGTGTCGATCTGTGTCCGTACTCACCTCTCTCTGCTGGGTACAAGTATGCACTAGTGTCGATCAGTGTCCGTCTGAGCTCTCTCTGCTGGGAACAAGTATGCACTCGTTTCGATCAGTGTCCGTACTGTCCTCTCTCTGCTGGGAACAAGTATGCACTCGTGTCGATCAGTGTCCGTACTGTCCTATCTCTGCTGGGAACAAGTATACACTCGTGTCGATCAGTGCCCGTACTGTCCTATCTCTGCTGGGAACAAGTATGCACTCGTGTCGATCAGTGTCCGTACTGTCCTATCTCTGCTGGGAACAAGTATGCACTCGTGTCGATCAGTGTCCGTACTGTCCTATCTCTGCTGGGTAAAAGTATGCACTTGTGTCGATCAGTGTCCGTACTGTCCTAACTCTGTTGGGTACAAGTATGCCCTCGGGTTGATCGGTGTCCGTACTGACCTCTCTCTGCCGGGAAAAATATGCACTCGTGTCGATCAGTGTCCGTACTGAGCTCTCTCTGCTGGGTACAAGTATGCGCTCGGGTTGATCAGTGTCCGTACTGACCTCTCTCTGCTGGGTAAAAGTATGCACTCGTGTCGATCAGTGTCCGTATTGACCTATTTCTGCTGGGTAGAAGTATGCACTCGTGTCGATCAGTGTCCGTACAGACCTCTCTCTGGGATAGGTGGTCTTTAGGACAGCATGTGGGTAGTTTTAAGGCGGTGTCACACTGAGCCTTTTTCCTCCAACGGCGTTGGCGGTACGGGGAACCGGCAACTCCAACTTTTCCGGGTGTTCGCCACACAGGTCGGTTGTCCATATCCAGAAACATGGAAACATGGAAACATGGACTAGCAGGCAGCAGAAAGCCTGTTGGCTCATTACTAGGCTGCCTGCGTTCAGTGATTTAATCAATCCGTTTGCCACAGGAGTGGCTTGCAGGGAAGGATTAAAGCACTTGTGTATCTACTCTTGGGAACGTTCAGTTCACTCCCGTTGCAGCAAAGTGGCGATCAACGCGTGGCTTCAAAGGCGGGAGGACAGGAGTGCTTACCTAGACCTCGTCAGAGAACTGTGTTGGTCACCGGGAGTCCTACAATTTTTATCGAATGGAGAAAAAAAGTTTTTATTAACTATTGGAAATGGTAACCCCACTCATATCCAAGCTAGACACCATGAGGGAAGAGCAGCAGCAATCATGAACCACTCACACCTTTTAAAATTATTTTTGGTGAAGTTTTCATGTGTGTGGTCCCACAGCACGGTGTGTTCTCTTATCTTTTAGACCAGTGGTTCCCAAACTGCGGGTCACGAGCCTTTTTCTGGGGGTCATGGAGGGTCCAACTATATGTTCATTCAGCTTGCCGGAATGGGGCTGAATTTTCAGTCTCGGAACTGGCTCGAACGCATGCGCGGACCGCTAGTGCATTGTGGGTGCATCAGCCATTGTTGTTTATCGTTTCGTACGAAGCCTCTCGCTGTCTATAAAACAGGTATAATGGCTTTTCCCTCAGCGCTAATGAACGTTACACATGATAGTGTATAAACGTGTGTGACTTTCAACATTATCCTACTGGACTACATGGGTTTCCCACTGGACTAAGACTACATGTGTTTTAAAGTGTTTGGTGTGTGGTGTTTTGTATACCCATTCTATACTCATCCCCTGTAAATAATAACCCCACTTATATTTAATGCAAGTTGCCTTAAAAATTTGCATGATTATTCTGAGTTACGATTATGTATGTCAGTATGATTGGAATCAAGGATGTTGCCTACTTCAAAATCAAAGAACACCAGCTCAAGCGGTCGAGACTGGATCATGGAACAGGAGCTCTCTTTCAAGACAGCAAGATCATCGAGGTCTCGTACAAGATCTCCCTTCTTATCGCGGAGCAGAAGCCACACTCGATTGGAGAGACGCTCGTTAAACCTTGCATGGTAGAGCCCGATCGTCTTGTCCTCAATCAGAATTATGTTAACAAGCTTAATCAGAATCTCTCGGACAACACAGTTAAGCAACGCATCGCTGACATGTCCCAGGACATCAAACTCCAGGTGAGGGAAAATTTCCGACCCTCCCTTCTTCGCCATCCAACGTGATGAGACCACAGACCTCGCATAGTTTCCACAGCTTTTGGTTTATGTTCGGTTCATCTCGGAAAATCAGGTGGATGAGGAGTTCCTCTTCTGCATGGGCCACTGATAACATCTACAAAGGCTGAAGATGTCACGAACATGGTGTCCAACTTCTTCCAAGAGGAAAAGCTCTCGTGGGCAAAGTTGGTTGGTGTGTGCACGGACGGAGCTCCCAGCTTTCTCGGCTCCAAGGCAGGATTTGTGACTGGTCAAGAAGAATCCGGATGTCATTACAACACAATGCCTGATCCACTACTAGGCTCTTGCCTCCAAGACGCTCCCTGCTGTTTTCAAAGTCACCTTGGAAACTGTGATCCGCGTCAACCATATCAAAGGAGGGACACTCAATACTAGGCTGTTTTGTCAGTTGTGCCAAAACATGGATTCTGCCCACCAAGACCTCCTCTTCTTCATATCTGTTCGTTGGTTGCCAAACGGCAATGTTCTCGCTCTTGTATTTGAACTCTTTGATGAATTGCAGCTATTTCTGGCAGCTCAAGGGAAGAAGACAGAGCAGTCGTGAAAGGACATTCGAGAGCCGTTTAAGTTTAAATGTAGTCTTGCCTACTTGGCAGACATGTTCAAAGCATTGAATGGACTCAACCGGCAACAATAGGGCACAGATACCTCCATCATAATGCACACCGATGCCATCAAGGCTTTCCTCGACAAGCTAGCTCTGTGGGAGAGTAAAGTCGAGAGGGGAAATGTCGCTTCCAACGTCTGAATGAGGTCGTCGGTGAAGAACCACTTGCAGAGGAGCTGCAACAAAAGAACAAGGAACGCTTGTCAAGCCTCCAAGAAGAGCTCAGACGCTATTTTCATGATATTGATGCCAATGAGAATGTACAGCTGAAACTTGTCTGCAATCCTTTCCGATGCACTGTGGACGATCTTCCTGTTGACATACAAGAGGAATTCTTGGGGCTCATCAACAACACTGCAGCCAAAGAGGAGTTCCAGGAACAACAACAGTTCAGCAGTTCTAATTGCTGGGCCATAATGCTTTCCTTTCCCCAAGACCAGGGAATTCGCCCAGAAGGTTCTCATTCCTTTCCCATCGACTTATTCTGTGAAAATGGTTTCTCGACTCTCTTGGTAGTTAAATGAAAGGCCCGAAACAGGCTGGATGCAGAAGCAGACATGCGATGTGCATTGAGCCACACAGACCCGCGTATTGATTTGCTTGCATCATAAAAAGCAAATATATTCTTTTCATTAAAATACATGATTAAATCAATTAAATCAATTCTTGTTAATAAACGTTAATAAACATTAATAAACATTTTTGTTATTGCTCTCTCAGCTGTGATTACTCTTTTAAGTGTATCTGCGTCATTGAAAATCAGTACGTTTTCAGAAGGCTTATAAAGGTGGGGGTCATGGTCGGTTTGGTACTACTGAAAGGGGTCACGTACTGAAAAAAGTTTGGGAAACAATGTTTTAGACAAAGCAGCTCTGCCAATCCACTTTACGTTGATCTTAGTAGGCCATCTTCCATTACTCTTCTTCTACTCCTCAGCCACTACCGTCGTCTGTTTGTTTACATACAGCCGCGCAGTTGCTCATACCGACAACCGTTTTCCATCCGTACGGAGAACCGTAGCCCCAACGCTTGGAGGAAAACGGCCAGTGTGACACCGCCTTTCGGCCACTCCAGGGTGGCGAGCAGGGCTGGAACCCGCGTCCTCCTGGACGCGGTGCCGACACGCTATCCACTCAGCCACGCATCCGTGTGTGTGTATGTGTGTGTGTGTGTGTGTGTGTTAAGGTGTGACAGTTTAGAATAGGTAATTCACTTCATTCATTGGGAGAACGTGAGAGAGAGAGAGAGAGAGAGAGAGAGAGAGAGAGAGAGAGAGAGAGAGAGAGCAGACACAAAGACATACATAAGTACGGACAGGAAGAGAAGGGAGAGCAATAACAACATGCCCTCCAAGAACACATACAAAAAGCGAGAGAGAGGCAAGGGGGCGCAGATTCCGACAGACGGAAATAGACACTCAGCATAGCTCCTCAACCTTCTTGCCGCTGTCCTCTTAAGCCTTCCTCTCCGTCCGTTTTTTCCGTCTCTCCTCTTGCCTCTGTCGTCCCCGCTAACCCGTTTGATGTGCTTCATTCTTTCTATCTTGCTGTCTTTGTGCGCTCACTCCTCTGTTCGTCTCTCTCTCTCTCTCTCTCTCTCTCTCTCTCTCTCTCTCTGAAGATTTGCATGAAATTTCAGCCTGGGCTAATAAATGGGAGATGGGCTTTAATATAAATAAGGACCAAGTTCATCAAGTTGGAACAAAACATATGTTCGATTATGAAATGCATGGATTGAAACTCAAAGGCGTTCAGTGTGTCAAGAACGTTGGTGTCAAAATCGTGTCAAATCTCATTATCACAATAATGCATTGATGCAGCAAATAAAGCGAGCAGAATGTTGGGTTTCTTTGATAGAAACTTTTCAGTCAAGAATAAAGATGTAATACTTTAATTGTAGAATAGTTTAGTCATACCCGGCTTGGAATATGCGGAACAGTTTTGGTCTCCCCACTCTGCAACAGACATTGCTAAAATAACTGTTCAACGTTGGGCATTAAAGATGATCTCCTTGCGCAAAAAGATGAAAGGGTTTCATCTCTTAATCGTTATCTCTTGAGAAACGTCGCCTCCGAGGAAAACTAATTTCATATCTAAAAATGTTCAGTGGTTTTACGAATGTGGACAAAACTACATTGCTTATGTTAGCTGACACATTTCGAACGAGAAACAGTAGCACAAAAGTTAAGTGTAAGGAAATAAATTCAGAATGCACCAATATTTGTATCAACATTGAAGCGCGGGAATGGATCAATCTCCAACCTTCAGTTGTCCAGTGCAACACGGGTGATTCATGCAAAAACAAGCTCGACCGACACTTCCTTTAACTTGATATTTATTAACGTAGAAATGCAAAGTCTTGGTGGAGACAGTTCAAGAACGTAAAGAAAAAATATAAAAAAGCCCGCTACTCACTGCTCCTGAATAGAGATCAAAGGAGTGTCCAAAAAGAGAGGTCAATTTCGGGAGGAGAGGTGTCCTGATACCCTCCTCTTGAAAGAGTTCAACTCGTAGGCAGGAGGAAATACAGATGAAGGAAGATTGTTCCAGAGTTTACCAGCGTGAGGGATGAAAGAGTGAAGATGCTGGTTGACTCTTGCATAAGGGGTTTGGACAATATAGGGATGAGCATGAGTAGAAAGACGTGTGCAGCGGGGCCGCGGGAGGGGGGGAGGCATGCAGTTAGCAAGTTCAGAAGAGCAGTCAGCACGAAAATATCGATAGAAGATAGAAAGAGAGGCAACATGGCGGCGGTATTTGAGAGGTAGAAGACTATCAGTATGAGGAGGAGAGTTGATGAGACGAAGAGCCTTTGACTCCACTCTGTCAAGGACAGCTGTGTGAGTGGACCTCCCCCACACATGAGATGCATACTCCATACGAGGGCGGACAAGGCTCCTGTAAATGGATAGTAACTGTGCGGGGGAGAAGAACTGGCGGAGACGGTACAGAACGCCCAGCCTAGATGAAGCTGATTTAGTAAGAGATGAGATATGAAGTTTCCAGTTGAGATTTTGAGTTAAGGATAGACCGAGAATGTTTAGTGTTGAAGAAGGTGTTAGTTCTTTGGAAGATTGTCTAGTGGATAGGTGGAGAAACTGTTTTTGAGGCGTTGAAGAACACCAGGTTCCTATTGCCCCAATTGGAAATAATAGTAACGTCTGAGTCTAAGCGTTCTGTTGCCTACAGCCTTGAATCGTTAAGTTCCTGTGGAGTGGGACTTCTATTAAAAGAATTTGAGTAATGCAAAGTGGAGTCATCGGCGGAAGAATGGATAGGACAGTTCGTTTTGGAAAGAAGATCATCAATGAACAACAGAAAGAGAGTGGGAGATAGGACAGAACCCTGTGGGACACCACTGTTAATAGGTTTAGGGGAAGAACAGTGACCGTCCACCACAGCAGAAATAGAACGGTCAGAAAGGAAACTGGAGATAAAGGTACAGAGAGAAGGATAGAAACCGTAGGAGGGTAGTTTGGAAAGCAATGATTTGTGCAAGACCCTATCAAAAGCTTTTGATATGCCCAGCGCAATAGCAAAGGTTTCACCGAAACGGCTAAGAGAGGATGACCAAGAGTCAGTTAGGAAGGCAAGGAGATCACCAGTAGAACGCCCCTTGCGGAACCCATACTGGCGATCAGATAGAAGGTTAGAAGTGGAAAGGTGCTTTTGAATCTTCCGGTTAAGGATTGATTCAAAAGCTTTAGATAGACAGGAAAGTAAAGCTATAGGGCGGTAGTTTGAGGGATTGGAACGGTCACCCTTCTTAGGCGCAGGCTGTACTAAGGCATACTTCCAGCAGGAAGGAAAGGTAGATGTTGATAGGCAGAGACGAAAGAGTTTGACCAGGCAGGGTGTCAGCACGGAAGCACAGTTTTTAAGGACAATAGGAGGCACTCCATCAGGTCCATAAGCCTTCTGAGAGTTGAGGCCAGAGAGGGCATAGAAAACATCATTTGGAAGAATTTTAATAACAGGCATAAAGGAGTCAGAGGGGGGATGAGTAGGAGGAATATGCCCAGAATCGTCCAGGGTGGAGTTCTTACAGAAAGTTTGAGCGAAGAGTTCAGCCTTAGAGACAGATGAGACGGCAGTGCTGCCGTCAGGGTTAAGGAGAGGAGGGAAAGAGGAAGAAGTAAAATTGGAGGAGATATTTTTGGCTAGACGCCAGAAGTCACGGTAAGAATTAGAATAAGCAAGATGTTGACATTTTCTATTGATAAAAGATGTTTTGGTAAGTCGGAGAATAGATTTGGCACGATTCCGGGCTGATATGTAAAGGTCAAAGTTAGCGGGTGTTCGACGGCTCTGGAATCTATTGTGAGCTTCCTCTCTATCTTTAATAGCACGAGAACAAGCATGATTAAACCAAGGCTTTTTAGCATGAGGAGTAGAGAAAGAACGTGGAATGTATGCCTCCATTCCAGAGACAATCACCTCTGTGATGCGCTGGGCACACACAGAGGGGTCTCTCTCCTGGAAGCAGTAATCATTCCACGGTAAATCGGAAAAGTATATTCTCAGGTCGTCCCACCGAGCTGAAGCAAAATGCCAGAAGCAACGCCTCTTCGGCGGGTCCAGAGGATGTACAGGAGCGATAGGACAGGATACAGAAATAAGGTTATGATCGGAAGAGCCCAACGGAGAGAACAGTTTGACAGAGTAAGTAGAAGGATTAGCGGTAAGGAAGAGGTCTAGAATGTTTGGCCTGTCTCCAAGACGGTCGGGAATACGAGTAGGGTGTAGAACCAACTGCTCTAGGTCGTTGAGGAGAGCAAAGTTGTAGGCTTGTTTACAAGGCTGGTCAGTGAAAGAGGATGAAAGCTAAAGCTGGTGGTGAACATTGAAATCTCCTAAAATGGAGATTTCAGCGAAGGGAGAGTGAGTCAAGATGTGCTCCACTTTAGAGTTCAAATAGTCAAAGAATTTTACATAGTTAGAGTTAGGTGAGAGATAAACAGCACAGATGTATTTAGTAATAGAATGACAATGAAGTCTTAGCCAGATGGTAGAAGATTCTGAAGAGTCAAGGTCGTGGGCACGAGAGCAAGTGATGTCGTTGCGCACGTGCGCAACATCCAGCTTTGGATTGAAATTTAGGATAGAGATAGTAGAAGGGAACAGAGTAGACGTTGCTGTCAGTAGCCTCAGAAACCTGTGTTTCGGTGAGGAAGAGAAGGTGAGGTTTAGAGGAGGAGGGATGGTGTTCCACAGAATGAAAATTAGAACGAAGACCGCGAATGTTGCAGAAATTGATAAGGAGGAGGTTCGAGGAGTTATCAGGACACTTCTCAAGTCGACAGCCAGAAGGGGAGTCCTCCCTGGGGGAATTTATGGTCCCAGGCGGGGACTCCGAGGCAATGTAATTTTTCGCCATTTTGAATTTTGAATTTTGGGAAAAGGTGTGTGTGTGTTGTGTGAATGTAGTGTGGTGTAAAAAGAGAGAGGAACTGTCTTTAGAGAGCATGCTGAACTGCTCTCTGGTGTTGATGAGACAACAGGAAAACGGTTAGTGAGGACATGGGAAGGGTCTTTGAAGGGCTTCAGCACCCTCCTCGCTTCCCATATATCCTCACCGGGAGTAGCTCACGCCCGTTCGGCAGGTGTCTTCCTACCTACTCCTACAAATTTACTATAATTTAACTTAGGTTTGAGGACAGACAACTTAGTCTAGACCATAGGATTGTGGTCTTAATATCTATGAAATTCTATGTATTTATGTAAATCTCTCTCTCTCTCTCTCTCTCTCTCTCTCTCTCTCTCTCTCTCTCTCTCTCTCCAGATTGTTTTCGAATGTTCAGGGTGAATATCAGACAGCAAAAAGTGGCACGACACTACACCACCACCGCCGCACACATCATGCTGGTGACGCTCTGGAGGATCAAAGCCTACATAATAGTAAATGCTCGTTAGAGGTTATTCAAAGATTTAACGAACGAAATGCTAATTTCAGATATATTTTGATGTTTTTTTAAAGATATTTAAGACAATTTCCCTTGCAAATTACTAGATTTTGCTTCAGTCGCTCGCCGCTTCCGCTCTGACGGTCCTCCCGAACTAGCCTCCACGCAACTATCCTTCTCATTCCAAGCCCCTGTAGGGATTGATCGATTTACACAAACTATAAGTAACATGGGCCTCCATTTGGCCTCTTCCTCTCACGGTTGCCTGTACGAAAACAACCCTATAATAGTAGAGTACCCTACAATAGGTCCCGTGACCATTTTTTCCTGAACAAGGTTTGAATATCGATTTCAGATGATTAAGAGGTGTTGATCAAAATAAGCCGGGGTCCACCTCTGAAAATATTCGGTTAAGTCGGCTAGGAGGCGAAATCCAAGATGGCCATCCGCGAAACTTGAAAGTGCTATAACTCATGTCCTGTGTGGGCTAAAAATGGGATGTTGGTATCTAAAAGTAGATTATTGGACCAAAGGGATCTATCTAGTGGTTAAATTTAACCTTTTCATTTTATTTTTAAATCCAAGATAGACACCATTAATTTATGATAATTGCATACATTGGCCATACAGTAGCTATATGTCAGCTGTTGGTGTCTAAAAGCAGCTTTTTTAAATATCAAGCAATCTAAATATGAAACCATAAATAAGATATAATAAGTAGGAATAAACATAATTACATTTTTTGTTTTGTTTTGACGAATGAAAATAAACATATGGACGAGTTAATAGCATAAATATCATCATCATCTAAATCACTTCTCTCTGAGTCCCTGTCCTTTTGATACGTATTTTTTTTACGTTTGCACACTTCACTTAGATGTCTTTGGAGGGCTGGACGTCCATATCGCTTTGCCTTGCACATGCCGTTTTCAACCGTCCATCGATGGTCCAGGGGTGGGGGATCGGCCTTATAATTTTGAAGAAACTATGTTTGATATTTGACACGTTTCACTTTAAGATCATGGGATTCCCTATGTGGCGGAAATCTCAGTTGTTTTCATCTGTTCCCATTTCCGTGCACGTGCATCTCCTATAGATTTGCTGGTCTTACCTTTGGAGACGAACTGAAATGCGATTGTGGCCATTGCATCTAGAGTATCTTGTGTGATAGGAATCGATTTTCCAATTGATGGACGGAGACTTTTGGCTTCAGGAGAAGATAGTACTTTATCATATATTACAGTTTTGCCATAAACAAAGAATGATTATGTTGTATCACAACACAACATCATTGCCATAGCCGAAAATCATGAGAAATTCAACTTTACAGATGTTATGGAATACGGAGTAACCGATGAATGCTTGCCAATTCTCAATGTCAATGGGACAATGAGGAAGACCCAAAAGTGGAAGTTAGTTGAAAAGTTTCACGTGCAGCCCATTGATCCATTGTCTACCGAATACATTGCCATTCTATATATGAGATTCATATATTGCCTGTCAAAGCCGTTAGTTGAGGACCGTAGAAAGTGTGATGGGACCAACTTCACGTGGGGAGATTATGCAACCAAGATGCTTTCCATCATCATGTCTAGACACAACGATGCAGCTCAGATTGTGTTGGTGAGTGACCATTATGACTGGCCTTGTACAATCGAACACATTTTAAGAAATGCCCGCTCCACCATATCCAAAGGCTATAAATATGTCTTCATCAAACCATACTACACATTCCCATCTCTTAGAGCATTCCAAGATTTCTTGTGCAACTCAGCAAACAAATTACGGCAACAAGAATTCCTTCAGGTTGAGTTTAATGTGACTCAGGAAATCGCAGAAAATAATATAATGTCCGAAGTTTATAATATTCCGTTGGACCAAACTGTTGGAGTTTATCTTAAGTTGAAAGAATTGTAGACAATGAATGTGAACAAATTGAAGCTGATACTGTCTTATTCTGTATCTACTCAGGATTCGGAAGTTCTGGAATCCACACACATTTAATCAAATATATAACATTGCCATTTCAAGGACAATCTAGTTACCAAATTAGGAGAAAATAACTGCAAACCCTTCTCCACAAATATTTCCCACAATTGCCGATCAAAACTCTAATTTGTAGGGCATACAACATCTGCTCTTTTTTAGTCAATTTTGATATGGAAATTAACAGGTTTAGACTATTTCACCTCAAATGGGTACCCATTATATATGTTTGAAACAAGAGTAAAACGTTTCTTGTTAAATAAGTTTACACTAGAACCACCTAATTTAACTGAGAAAAAACAAATTAAGTATATAACATTGCCATTTCAAGGACACTCCAGTTAACAAATTAGGGAAAAACTGCAATCCCCTTTTCACAAATATTTCCCACAATTGTCTTTTAGGTTTCATTTTATAAATTCTAATACGATTGGCTCCTTTTCTAAATATAAAGATAGATTACCCAGCCACTTGTTCTCAGATATTTTATATTCGTTTTGTTGTCCTGACTGCCAAATCAGGTATGTGAATCAACGGGCATGAACCTAAGAATTAGAGTATGTGAACCCAAGAGTCTGTCATATAGAACAGACAGACCGCTAATGACCCCGGGTTTTCCAGTAATTAGAAATCATTCAAGGAATAAGGGACATACTAATTTGAGAAAATGACTTTAAGGTCTTATTCAGAGCTAACCATTCGTCAGATTTGAGAAATGCAGAATCATTTTTAAAGACAAGCCGAAGCTTAATAACAATGAATCACCATACAAACTGAATGGTCAAAATTATGAGTCAGCAAATATTTTTTTTTCGTGTATTTTTGCTTTCAGTATTCTATTTTCTGGGTTGTTGCATAAATAGTTTCAGATTCACAATAATATACGTATGGGTTAGGTTAACATAGCAATTTTAGTTTTTACTTTATTATAGTTTTGAGATTGGAACCATAAGCTCAAATTTACCTCGGTGCTAGGCTACCATGTACTACTTCTAGTCAACGTGGTGGGCGTAAAGAGGTAAAACCTGTTGCATTTACTCAGTTTTACGTATGTTTCTACAGTAAAGTCTGAAGATGGGAAGTGGTTTCTCAAAGCGTCACAAAGTGAATAAAGAATGTGGATGTTCATGGGGTTATTCAGTTTCATCGCTAACATACGGTTATGATAAGACGCCCCCTTGAATTCAGTTATATATATATATATATATATATATATATATATATATATATATATATATATATATATATATATATATATATATATAGAGAGAGAGAGAGAGAGAGAGAGAGAGAGAGAGAGAGAGAGAGAGATCATATATCTATATATATATATATATATATATATATATATATATATATATATATATAGAGAGAGAGAGAGAGAGAGAGAGATTCTATATATATATATATATATATATATATATATATATATATATATATATATATATATATATATATATATATACTGTGTGTGTGTGTGTGTGTGTGTGTGTGTGTGTGTGTGTGTGTGTGTGTGAGACACCCTGCCTGCTCAAACTTGCAGCTGGAAGTACGCCTACATACAGCCTGTGCCTAAAGGGGGGTTATCGCTCCAATCCTTCAGACTACTGTCCTATAGCTTTACTTTCTTGTCTTTCTAAAGCTTTTAAAACAATCCTTCAGAAGAAAGTTCTTAAGCATCTATCAACTTCTGGCCTTCTTTCTGATCGCCAGTATGTGTTCTGGAAGGAGCGTACTACTGGTGATCTTCCTGCTTTCTTAATCAACTGACTCTTGATCATATCAGCCGTTTCGTTGAAAATTTCGCTGTTGCCTTAGTCATCTCGAAAACTTTTGACAGTGTCTGCAACAAATTTTTTATTTCCTAACTACCCTTCTACGGTTTCTATCCTTCTCTATGTACCTTTATTTCCAGTTTCCTTTCTCGCTGATCTACTCTGCTGTGGTAAATGGCCACTGTTCTCTCTCTAAACCTATCAAAAGTGGTGTCTCGCAGGACTCTGTCCTATCTCCCACTCTCTTTCTGTTGTTCATTGATGATATTTCCAAAACAAAGTGTCCTGTACACTCTTAGGCTTATGACTCTTCTCTGCATTACTCAACATCTTTTGACAAAAGACCATCCCAACAGGAACTACAGGATTCTGGGATGGAGGCTGCAGAACGCTTAACCTCAGACCTTGTTATATATATATATATATATATATATATATATATATATATATATATATATATATATATATATATATATATATATATATACAAATATACATACGTATTTAGTATCAAAAGAAAGAAAATTAAATCTATTATACATAAATGGGAAGAAATAGGGCTGAATACTAAATAAAATAAGAAATAACATGTATAATAAGGCGCTTAATATAGGTTGATTTATATAGTGAAATGATTATATAAAAAATAGTAACCTTTAATATATATATCTTAAAATGATTTTAATACAAGATAGACAACATATTGAAGTGTTCATATATGAATTTTTATGCAGATATATTAATTTGTGTGGCTTCAGGAAGGTTTTTCGTCGCGGCGCGTGAAATGAGTCAGATTCGGCGAATTTTCGTCGAGATTTCTGGTCAAGCTCGAGCAAAAACTACTGAAGCTAGGAAGGCGTGCTTGGTGGCAAATAAAAAAATGGAAAGCACTAAGTAAATTAAAAAAAAAT
>NC_066511.1:1125767-1183267 GCF_024679095.1 Eriocheir sinensis | reverse complement strand
ATCTATAATTCTATATATATATATATATATATATATATATATATATATATATATATATATATATATATATATATATATATATATATATATATATATATGTTAGTGGTAGCGAGTGTTCTGAGTGCTAATCGGTTCACGGATAGACAAAGTCGATATCCGTCAGGGTTATTTTATTCATAAATTTCGTACAAGTCATTACGACAAGCACAACATATGGAAAAGGTGTTTGTGTGTGTATGCGTTTGTATGAATGTTGTGAAGCGTGAAGACACAAATGTTGGTGTGTGTGTGTGTGGAGCAATATGTATAATTTAACAATAGAAGGACGAGGACAGACAGTTGAAGATAAACGAGTAACAAGAAAGACAAACATTGAAGACGCACAAGACAGAAAGGGAGACAAGGACAGCGACAATGAAAATACACTTAACGAGTCTGCGCTGCAGCGCCCATATTCTTATGAGTCACCGGGGAGGAAATGCGCACGGCCTTGAGTGGTGACTACTACAGATACTCACCCCCTCAGCGACGAGACAGAAGGGACGAAATCTTCCCTGGTGCGGGGGCGCTGTAGCACAGACGGTGTTGCGTTGCGGTGAGTTGCGCTGAGTTGAGTTGCGTTGAGGTGCGCGGTGAATTGCGCTGAGCTGAGTTGAGGTGCGCGGTGAGTTGCGCTGAGGTGAGTTGCGTTGAGGTGCGCGGTGAGTTGCGCCGAGATGCATTGCGTTGCGTTGCGAGTTCAGCTACGGTGAGTCGAGCTGAGGTGATTAGCGTAATGAAGACAGCTACGGTGAGTCGAGCTGGAGTGAGTAGCGCAGTGAGAACAGCTGCGGTGAGTCGAACTAGAGTGAGTAGCGCTGTGAGGACAGCTACGGTGAGTCGAGCTGGAGTGAGTAGCGTAGTGAGAACAGCTACGGTGAGTCGAGCTGGAGTGAGTAACGCAGTGAGGACAGCTATGGTGAGTCGAGCTGGAGTGAGTAGCGCAGTGAGAACAACTACGGTGAGTCGAGCTGGAGTGAGTAGCGCAGTGGGAACAGTTACGGTGAGTCGAGCTGAGGGGGGTTGCGCGTTGTGTTCAGCTGCAGTGAGTCAAGCTGAGGTGAGTTGAGTGGTTGGCTGTTTAATAGATCCTGGAAGGCTTGAATCCGCACTCCAAAATCGCGAACCACGTAGACGGGTCCTGAGCAGAAGAGTGGTGCTCTGAAGGGCACCGCTGTTGCAGAGGAAGAGTTGCGTGTCGTCGTCAGGTATGGTGAAGTCGAGCGGCGTGGGGATGGGTAAAAGGCACTGTCGTCAACGCGCCGGGGGCCACGGCGCAGTCCGAGTGTGGTGCCCCGCGAGCCGCGACACCACTCGTGTCATCATCATCTTCACCGGCAATATTTTCCGATGACAACAGCGGTATCGACCGCTAAAACACAACACGGACTCCAACACATGATTGTCCCCACTGTTCATTTACCAACCTATACACAATTGTAATTGCCCATTAACGCACCCGCTTATCTCTCTAAGCCAAAACACAATCACCGCGGCCAAAACACGATCAGCCGCGGAACAAAATGTTATGAAAACAAAGCTGCGTCACCGCGTGAATTAAGCATGTCGGTTAGGTAGATTATTGTATGAGCTCGGTGTGAGTTTGATGTATGACTCACACGCCTGACGTATTACCCTCGCGATGTCTGCCTATATAAGAAGCATTTCTCCAGGCTTGACCTCAGATCAACCAGCACGCTGTTCGTTGCTGGACACTCAGTTGTCCTTCCCTAGACAACATGGGTAGAACATTCATCGTTGCTACTGTGAGTATGGAGTAATGTGGTACCATAGAGGAAAGCGTATCTAACATATCTATTGTGTTCTATTATCTTAGTTTTACTTAGGATTATATTTCTATGATACTTTATTGTGTGAGTTTTTACTCAATATTATACCAGTGTTAACGTCAGTAACCAATAGTGAAAGAAAACCTGAAGACTCATTGAGTCTAGTAAGCCAGTCGCTGGTTTAAACAATATTTTTACCCTCTGTAATATTAAGTAGTATTAAGGTAGAATAAAATACATATAAGAAAGGCGACACCGTTTCATCACCCCATTTACGAACTCCTTTAAATACTCCTAAAGTACTAGAATTTTAAGTCAAGTGTCACTAATACAAACAGTGTGTCGTCTACCCCTGTGTGACCCGGGATTGCGGGTTACAACATTGGTGTCAGGTGTGGGGTGGTGAAACTTGTGGTGAAACATGTGGTGAAACTTGTGGTGAAACTTGTGGTGAAACTTGTGGTGAAACATGTGGTGAAACTTGCAATTTATATTGGTTTATATTGTTATTGTACTGGTGTATGTCCACATCCGAAATCGAGTGATAATACAGTTATTCTTGGAATTACGTGAATAAGACTTTAGAGTTAAAAATGCCAGACGAAGGCAAGAACCCTCCCCCCCCCAAAAAAAGATGGAAAATCGATCACCCTTGCCCATGATGATCTTGTCACGCTACTTAGCCGTCATACCTTGAATGATTTTAGTAGAGTGCAGGGACTCTTATTTTTTTGTGGTGGAGAAGAAAAAAGCAAAGCACCAAACCTCCCATGCCATAAGCTAGCAAAGAAATGGATAGAGGATATTGAAAGCCGGACACAGGCAAATTGGGACACTACCGGAAAGATTGAGTTAGCCAAACAATATGCCCTGGGAGCAGCGCGATCATCTCCTCGGTTGTATCACTAGATGTGGACAGGATTGGGAAAAAGTAAGGAAGACTTCCTACGTGTGTTTCCCACAGTAAGGACCTTTCGGTCCTCCAGAAAGAATTGGGAGAGGCAAAACGGCGGACAGGAGAAAACATCCGCACCTTCCTCATCCGCCTGGAGACATTGAGAGACAGTTGATCGCTCTCAAGCCTGACAATGCCAGTTTGCTAACTGAGATAACCGCTTTACGGCTCAGAGGCTTTCCTCCGGCCCTCTTACTCATCCTAACGGAGGAAGAAAGGGGACCCACAGAAGGTATTAAAGAAAGGGTATGAGTATATTAAAGCTTATCCAGAGTCGAAGCTATCCGATGCCGATATCGCCAAAGAAATAAAAGTGCTGAACGTCTGTTCCACCCAGGCATCGGACCCAAACATGTCTCACAAGCCCGTCCTCCACGCCCTCCAGGCCAGTCACGTTACCCGATACCCCAAAGGGAGGACGGCACGCCGCACCACCTACACGCCCATATGGGAACGCGCCCACGCCACCCATGTTATTCTTGTGGGTATGTAGGACAAATGTCTCGATATTGCACATATGGAAGGCAGTATAGGGTTGCCTACCACCCACCAACGGGCTCTCGGTACCCTCAGTACCAGCCCACTCGAAACAGGCGTCAGCCTGTCTCGCCTTGCGCTGCCTGGCGCCCGGAGTACACGGCCGGTCCCTCACCCCGTAGCTCCTGGGTCAACCCTGACCACGAGAAGAACAAAAAAAAAAAACGACCCCAGAGTAGCTGCGGCAGTCCACGGCCCTACCAACGCCCTCACGTTGAGATTGTGCGTAGGCGCCAATGCACAAATGAGATGGTTTACGCAATGCTAGACACAGGAGCAGGAGCGTCCCTAATAGAAGAAGATTTATTTAGGAAGGTAGGCGGGAAGATGATAGTTACAGAACCTCTCTCCATACAAGGGGTAGATCGGACTCCAATCCCTAATAAAGGAATAGCCGAAGTAGTAGTAGACTTTGGGCACGGAGAAATTATAGAAAAGTTTGTAGTAATATCACAAGGTATAGTGTTACCAACAGCAGTTTTGTTGGGCCTAGAATTTATGTGGAGACAAAATGTGGTAGCTGCACCGCTGGCACACCTGGGCAGTTTAGTGTAATGGTGGGCGCCTACCCAGTGGAAGTTCATTCCTGGCGGCGGACAATATGAGCCCGTGCAGAAGATTGACTAACCGACCTTAAACCTACTTTAGACGAGATGGAGGAAGTACCAGTGAAAGCATACGCTATTAACGTGGCGTCCTTGCTACCAGGCACGGCAGGGTATGTCACTCTGGAGGCAGAGATTGGCAGAGCCCAGCAAGCCTTATTTCTCCCAAGGTCCAATGATATCCCTTCTTCATTTTTTCCCGGGTTAGTAACCTTAACTCCTAACGTCAAACAAACCAAAGGTAAATTCATCATTCCCTATGCTAACCCAACTGAAGAAACTATTGAGATGCCAACAGGTGAAGTGATGGGACACATTTATTCTTGTCACTCAGAATACTATCAATCATCGACTAATGAATGTGTAGCGGCTGTCACAAAAACAGCTACAAAGCCGCCTGTCACCCAGTCAAGTAAGCAGATGGTACTCGATAAGCTGATAGACGAGCTATTTTTACCCTCACAACGGGAAAATTGCTGTCTGAAGGGCTTAACCCGCAAGTATCCTGATGTGTTTGCTCTAAAAAACGAGCCACTCACTATTACCCCCTATTATGTTCACACTTTAAGGCTAAAAAATGACGAGCCTATATATAAAAAGCCATACCCAATACCAGTAAAATATCATAAAGAAATAGAGATTCAGATCAATGACCTTGATGCCCTGGGTATTATACGCCCTAGTGCGTCACACTACAGCGCACCTCTAGTCCCTGGTGCCATAAAGGTTGGTGGAGTCAGTCTTTGTCTCGACTTCCGCGCTCTTATCGATGAATTGATTGATGACCAACATCCACTCCCTAACATTAACCTCATTTTGCAACAGTTAGGGGAAAGTAAAGTATTCACCTCCCTTGATTTGCGCCAGGGCTACCACCAAGTCCCATTGGCAGAGGAATCTAAACACTTGACAGCCTTCACGACACCTTATGGCCTCTATGAATTCACTACAGTCCCCTTTGGATTAAAAACAGCACCTGCAGCCTATCAACGGATCATGAATCAAGTTCTCATAGGTCTGACAGGAAGAATTGTACATGTATACCTTGATGATTTGATAGTACAAGGGAAAGACATGGACCATCACCTAAAGAACCTCCATGCCGTCTTGGACAGACTGCAGAAGGCTCACCTGTCCTTAAGACTAGATAAGTGTTCCTTTTTCAAAGAGCAAGTAGATTATCTGGGTCACATTGTTAGTGCTTCTGGCTTGAAGCCTCAGCCCTCAAAGGTACAGGCGGTGCAACAACTCACTCCTCCGAAAACAGTCAAAGAACTTCAAGGTTTCCTGGGATTGGTTAACTTTTATAGGAAATTCATTAAAGACTTTGCCAAGATAGCATCCCCACTTAATAATTTACTCAAAGGGAGGAAAGTAACCAAGAATGATAAGACACATCTGGAGTGGAATGAAGAGGCATTGCATGCATTTAGCACACTAAAAAGCAGTCTAACGACTGACATTGTTTTAGCCTTTCCGGATTTCCGGAAGCCCTTCAATCTCACCACAGATGCGTCAGATAAGGCAATAGGTGGTGTGTTGCAACAAAAGGATGAAAATGGTAGTTTACGTCCCATAGCATATTTTAGTAGAACCCTGAATGGAGCAGAACGTAACTACTCAGCGGTAGAGAGAAGCTTTAGCAGTCATCTATGGCATCAGTACTAACCGACCCCTTATCTTGGGTTATAGGATACACATCCTGTCGGACCATAGACCACTGACTTGGCTGTTAAAAAGCACAGTACCTAGCAGCAGGATTGCACGCTGGCAGACACTTCTAGGAGAATTTGACTTTAGTATTGATTATCTCCCAGGCTCCAGCAACATGGTAGCAGATTTTTTGTCAAGGATTAGGAATCAGGAGAGTGACGTGATAGAAGGCGAATTGGATGCTCGAATTATGTCTGTCACCCTTACGGGTGGACAGGACACGTCTGTCGCCTCTCCGGAGGGACATGACAAACAGGATAAGTTTCTCCATTGGAGTCTTGCTGGACTCATGGAGCACCAGGATCGCGATCCTGAACTGAGAGAATTGAAGCATGCTTTTGAACAAACCACCGGTGGTAACGTACATGAGAGAGCTGAGCGAAAGGTTGCAGAGAGGAGCAATGTAACGTTAAATGCAGCTAAGAGGCACTTCAAAAAACTGCCTCTTAGTGAAGTGTGTGTAGAGAACGGCATTCTCTACCGCGATGTTTGCGATGAATACAACAAGCAGAAAAGACTGGTTATCGTTCCACCAAGCTACATTCCTAACGCGTTAGCTTTGGCGCATTCCATGCTACCTGCAGGGCATGGAGGCACTAAGGTTACGTTGGCACGCTGTCGCAAGTTTGCGTACTGGCCGGGAATGAAGGCGGACGTGGAGCAATATGTCAGATCTTGTCCTGTCTGTTGTCGGTTTAAGAAGAGGGATCCCCGCCAGCTCCACTTATGAGGTATCCAGAGGTTGGCCAACCGTTTGACAGAGTCCATATGGATATTGTCGGACCTTTGTCTGTTTCAGACGAAGGCTATAGGTATGTACTGACAGTGATAGACGTCCTGTCACGCTTCTTGGTAGCAACCCCCCTTCGTACGAAGGCAGCCAAGGAAGTGGCAGCTGCGTTCTACAAGAACGTAGTCTGTGTACACAGCATCCCGCCGATTCTAGTCACGGATCAAGGAAAGGAGTTCGTCAACACTCTCTTACGAGAGTTGACTCAGTTATTACAGATTGATCATCTAAGGACAACTCCTTATCACCCGTCTGCAAACGGTGTGATAGAAAGGCCTAATGGCACCTTAATAAATATCTTGAGAACTTTGTGCGAGGACAATCGCGGTATCTGGGACCAAATGCTTCCGGTTGCAACACACGCCTACAACACTGCCTACCACCGTGTTCTGAAAGATTCACCATTTTTCTTGCTTTTCTCTCGGGACCCAAATGTTCCTTTTGAAGTGCTTGAGAATAAACTCCAACCTTGTTATGATGTTGACAGCTATAAAGCATTTACTTCTAGTGTCTAGAAGAGGACCTATAAACTATGTCAGACCAATATAGATATAGGATGGCAGGAGTCAGAAAGAATGTTTAGGAAATCCAAACCCAAACAGGTGGTAGTAGGAGATCGGGTCTACTTAAGGCATGTATGTACAAAGGGCGAACCAAAGAAGCTCCAGCCCTTGTTCAATGGACCTTTTAGGGTGCTAGAAAAAATAAGCCCTGTAGTCCTACGACTGCGTCAGGTTAGAGGTGGTAAGATCAAGACAGTTCACACAAATAATGTTCAGGTCGTTCACGAGGACTCTCTTGGCTTCCATGACTCTCCTAATGTCAGGCGTGCATACCCTCTCCCTGATCAAGTAGTAGAAGTGGACCCACTCCCATGACTTATTCCCCCGAGGAGCCGCTGCCATTGTCCCTTCCAGCTCCTTCCGAGCTCTCCTCACCGGCTCCTGTCTCCTCAGATGCTTCAGAGGTCCCCTCATTGGTTCCCTCAGCTCCTTCAGAGCCCTGTGTCAGTCGCTCATTACGCTCCAATACGGTACCCCCTTCTCTCCCCAATGTGATGGAACGCCCTCTTGAGTATCGCCAACGACCAACGAACTGATGCCCCCTATAATTACAGATCCTGGGTGTTGCCCTCTCCTTGTCTTCCCTTGATCCTCCTGGAGCAACCCATTCGTCCAGCCTCGTCTTCTCCCCAGTCTTTAAGATGCTGTTGACAGGACGGTACTATATTGTCCCCGTCGTCATCAAGACGGACGACATCCAACGTCCTCTCATCAACGTGGCAAATCTAACAGCGGAAGTTTCATGGTCGATTGAACATATGAATCAATCGTTCCCTACTGTTGGTCTGCTCAGGCGCACTCTAGACTCTTTTCACATTGAGTTTGAGAAGTTATTCAAAGATCTTAACAGCTTTCTGTCGGCTATGAGTGGTAGAGATGGAAGCCCGTTTCGGACTCGCCAGAAGCGAGGAGCCGTGGATTTCCTTGGCTCGGTAGCAAACCTCCTTTTCGGTACGGCCACTCAGGCCCAAATAGATGTGATACACGGGAAGCTCTCCCAGCTCTACACTCTGTCCACAGAAGAGAGACGTCAACTTAACCTCCATCAGGAAGTCCTCAACGCCACAGTTCGGGACCTCCGTCATGTTCATTCTGCCATCTCCCGTCTAGAGTCCGCCTCGGCTTTGGCCTCAGCTATTATCCGTCAGTTCTCGCTAAAAACCTTGCAAATTGAAGGGGAAATGCGTATTTTGGAGACTATCCTTCTCATTCAGTTGGCACTTAGTGACCTAAATCATGATACTCTGAATCTCAAGCTTGGCCTTCAGCAGCTGTCCCAAACGCAGGTTTCCCCTCTCCTCCTTCCAAATGATGTACTATTTCGTGTGCTCAGCAATGCGTCACTCCATTACCCAGGCTTACTTTTCCCTGCAGCACAGGAATATTTAGCATTGTATAGAGATGTCTCTAGGGTTATTTCTAAAGGTACGCTTTCCTCAGGAACCCTTCACTTCTACTTACAAATCCCCATGAAAGGGGATCCCTCTGACGTGTTCGATGTGTTTAAAATGGACGCGTTGCCTTTTCATCTTGATGTCACGCCATATTTTCTGCACACCGACACGCTTTCCACTGACCTTGCGGTTTCTGAAGACCGCACTCACTATATGCTCTTAGACTCCTTGGACCGCTGTACTAAACACCACCTGCTCTATGTATGTCCCCCTGTCGCCCCTGTCTACTCGACTTCTGTCCAGCGCTGCGAGATCGCTCTCTTTCTCGATCGCCCAGACGCCCTCTCGCTGTGTTCTAAGTCTCTCCTCAGAGTCTTCCCCCCGGTCTTCATCCCGTCTCCTGCGGGCTGGGTCTTCGCTACCGATACTCCCAGGTGGTCACCATGGTCTGCCCGGACAGCCCGGTCTCCAAATACAGGCAGACCATCAACGGGACGGGTCTCCTCCGCCTCGGTATGGGCTGTAGTGCCCACTCCGACGCCTTCAGCCTCCCTGCCTCTGCTACTATGGACGGTGACGCCCCGCTGACGGTTCATCGCGCCCCCTTCCACATCGGACGTGACGTGGTCTCATCGCTCCTGGCCAGGACTCCCTTGGCCCCTTCCCTCCCGCCGCCGTCGCCCGGGTCGTCTCTGGCCCCCGCTGGACCTCCCTCCAGCACTTCACGCGCTCAGGAATCCGTCTCTCCGGTCCCCGCCTTCGACCCCTTCCTCCCTTGGTGGGGTGGCTGCTCCTCCTCGGCGTCGTCTTCGTCGCCGGTGGGGTGGCTTCTTCTGTCTCTTCAGGTCCCGTCTCTCGCAGGCCTCCTCCCCACGATCCCGCCATCCCCGTCTTGGCCCTCCATGGTCGTCCGCCGGGCGGACGCTTCGTGCCACGAGGACGTGGCGTGGTTTTAACGGGGGTATGTGGTGCCCGAGCCGCGACACCACTCGTGTCATCATCATCTTCACCGGCAATATTTTCCGATGACAACAGCGGTATCGACTGCTAAAACACAACACGGACTCCAACACATGATTGTCCCCACTGTTCATTTACCAACCTATACACAATTGTAATTGCCCATTAACGCACCCGCTTATCTCTCTAAGCCAAAACACAATCACCGCGGCCAAAACACGATCAGCCGCGGAACAAAATGTTATGAAAACAAAGCTGCGTCACCGCGTGAATTAAGCATGTCGGTTAGGTAGATTATTGTATGAGCTCGGTGTGAGTTTGATGTATGACTCACACGCCTGACGTATTACCCTCGCGATGTCTGCCTATATAAGAAGCATTTCTCCAGGCTTGACCTCAGATCAACCAGCACTCTGTTCGTTGCTGGACACTCAGTTGTCCTTCCCTAGACAACATGGGTAGAACATTCATCGTTGCTACTGTGAGTATGGAGTAATGTGGTACCATAGAGGAAAGCGTATCTAACATATCTATTGTGTTCTATTATCTTAGTTTTACTTAGGATTATATTTCTATGATACTTTATTGTGTGAGTTTTTACTCAATATTATACCAGTGTTAACGTCAGTAACCAATAGTGAAAGAAAACCTGAAGACTCATTGAGTCTAGTAAGCCAGTCGCTGGTTTAAACAATATTTTTACCCTCTGTAATATTAAGTAGTATTAAGGTAGAATAAAATACATATAAGAAAGGCGACACCGTTTCATCACCCCATTTACAAACTCCTTTAAATACTCATAAAGTACTAGAATTTTAAGTCAAGTGTCACTAATACAAACAGTGTGTCGTCTACCCCTGTGTGACCCGGGATTGCGGGTTACAACACGAGAACGTCGAGGGAACTGCGTGTGAAGGTGCTAGCTGCCAGCGTGCCAGGGGCCTTGGCAGTCCGCGAGGGCGTCGAACGACTGCGTGGGAAGGCGCTAGATGCCAACGTGCCAGGGGCCTCGGCAGTCCGCGAGGGCGTCGAACGACTGCGTGGGAAGGCGCTAGATGCCAACGTGCCAGGGGCCTCGGCAGTCCGCGAGGGCGTCGAACGACTGCGTGGGAAGGCGCTAGATGCCAACGTGCCAGGGACCTCGGCAGTCCGCGAGGGCGTTGAACGACTGCGTGGGAAGGCGCTAGATGCCAGTGTGCCAGGGGCCTCGGCAGTCCGCGAGGGCGTCGAACGACTGCGTGTGAAGGCGCTAGATGCCAGTGTGCCAGGGGTCTCGGCAGTCCGCGAGGGCGTCGAACGACTGCGTGTGAAGGCGCTAGATGCCAGTGTGCCAGGGGTCTCGGCAGTCCGCGAGGGCGTCGAACGACTGCGTGTGAAGGCGCTAGATGCCAGTGTGCCAGGGGTCTCGGCAGTCCGCGAGGGCGTCGAACGACTGCGTGTGAAGGCGCTAGATGCCAGTGTGCCAGGGGCCTCGGCAGTCCGCGAGGGCGTCGAACGACTGCGTGGGAAGGCGCTAGATGCCAACGTGCCAGGGGCCTCGGCAGTCCGCGAGGGCGTTGAACGACTGCGTGGGAAGGCGCTAGATGCCAACGTGTCAGGGGCCTCGGCAGTCCGCGAGGGCGTTGAACGACTGCGTGGGAAGGCGCTAGATGCCTGCGTGCCAGGGGCCTCGGCAGTCCGTGAGGGCGTCGAACGACTGCGTGGGAAGGCGCTAGATGCCTGCGTGCCAGGGGCCACAACAGGTTGAGGAGTGAGGGGCGCTAGCAAGTGCCAGGGGCCGCGGCAGTCCGTGAGAGTAGAACGAACTGCGTGTACTATAAGCGCTGGCGCGTGCTAGGGGCCTCGGTGGCTCGGGGAGCGAACTAGTGTCCAAGAAGGCACTGTAACACAACACTGTATGCTTAGTAGGTAACGCTGTGACAATAACTGTTATTGGGGACTTGCTGCACTGAACTGTTGGAGACACAGCACTGTACGTAATGACCCACAGGAGAGTAAGGTAATCCAAAAGGGCGGTGATAAATCCAGGGGGCAGCCAGTAATCCCATTGGGGTGTCACACTGTTTCCGTGTCTCTCTGAGTCTGTGTGGCGTGTGTTGGCGTGTACACTGAGTCTGTGTGGCACTGTGTGTCTCAGTAATGTGTCGCACTGTGTTTGAGTGTTCACTGAGTCTGTGTAGTGTCACACGGTGTGCGTGTCTCAACATGTCTGTGTGGCGTGTGGTGGCGTATACACTGAGTCTGTGTGGCACTGTGTTTCTCAGTTATGTGTCGCACTGTGTTTGAGTGTCCACTGTGTCTGTGTAGGGTCACACGGTGTGCGTGTCTCAGTCGCCGTACCAGCGGGAGGGCAGGAAGAAGGAGGGGTGGGGGGTGGGTGGGTGAGCTCTGGGAGGAGCACCAGGGGGCACAGAAGGTGACTGAAGGGCGCAGAAAGGGCCAGGAAGAGGCGCTGAAGGTGCCTGGGGACGGGGCACAGAGGGTGCCTGGTGGGGGCACAGAAGGTGCCTGGAGGAGGCGCTGAAGGTGCCTGGAGGAGGCGCAGAAGGCGACTGGGGACGGGGCACAGAGGGTGCCTGGAGGGGGCACAGAGGGTGCCTGGAGGAGGCACAGAGGGTGATTGGAGGGGGCACAGAGGGTGCCTAGAGGAGGCGCAGAAGGTGCCTGGAGGAGGGCACAGAGGGTACCTGGGGGAGGGCGGGGGAGAACCCTGAAGGTGGCAACTACGCCCACGGCGTAACACTTCTGACCTGGGGCTCAGCTTCACGAACCCCAAGCGGAGTTGGGGTTTATTGCCCCAGGAGAGGGCGGACGAATGGACAAGTTACCCTGCCCAGGTCCTTCACTCTGGGAGAGAGTGCCCTAAAAACGGCACCGGTTTATAAGCCACCTTGAACCATAGCAACACTGCAGGGTCACCAATTGTAGGTGCCGTTAGTGAGTGTTCTGAGTGCTAATCGGTTCACGGATAGACAAAGTCTATATCCGTCAGGGTTATTATATTCATAAAATTTTGTACAAGTCATTACGACAAACATAACACATGGAAAAGGTGTTTGAGTGTGTATGCGTTTATATGAATGTTGTCAAGTGTGGATGACATATATGTTGGTGTGTGTGTGTGTGTGTGTGTGTGTGTGTGTGTGTAGAACAATATGTATAATTTAACAATAGAAGGACGAGGACAGACAGTAGAAGATAAACGAGTAACAAGAAAGACAAACATTGAAGACGCACAAGACAGACAGGGAGACAAGTACAGCGACAATGAAAATACACTTAACGAGTCTGCGCTGCAGCGCCCATTTTCTTATGAGTCACCGGGGAGGAAATGCGCACGGCTTTGAGCGGTGACTGCTACACACTCACACATATATATATATATATATATATATATATCTATATATATATCTCTATATATATATATATATATATATATACTACTAATACTACTGACAGCAATCTCTACTCTGTTCCCTCCTACTATCTCTATCATAAATTTCAATCCAAAGCTGGATGTTGCGCCTACGTGCGCAACGACATCACTTGCTCTCGTGCCCACGACCTTGACTCTTCTGAATTTTCCACCATCTGGTTAAGACTTCACTGTCATTCTATTACTAAATACATCTGTGCTGTTTATCTCTCACCTAACTCTACCAACTATGTAAAATTCTTTGACTATTTGAATTCTAAAGTGGAGCACATCTTGACCCACTCTCCCTTCGCTGAAATCTCCATCCTAGAAGATTTCAATGTTCACCACCAGCTTTGGCTTTCATCCTCTTTCACTGACCATCCTGGTGAACAAGCCTACAACTTTGCTATCCTCAACGACCTAGAGCAGTTGGTCCAGCACCCTACACGTATTCCCGACCGTCTTGGAGACCGGCCCAACATTCTAGACCTCTTCCTTACCTCAAACCCTTCTGCTTATTCTGTCAAACTGTTCTCTCCGTTCGGCTCCTCCGATCACAATCTTATTTCTGCATCCTGCCCTATCGCTCCTGTACACCCTCTGGACCCACCGAAGAGGCGATGATTCTGGCATTTTGCTTCAGCTCGGTGGGACGACCTGAGGATGTACTTTTCCGATTTCCCGTGGAATGATTATTGCTTCCAGGATAGAGACCCCTCTGTGTGTGCTCAGCGCATCACAGAGGTGATTGTCTCTGGAATGGAGGCATACATTACTCGCTCTTTCTCTACTCCTCACGCTAAAAAGCCTTGGTTTAATCACGACTGTTCTCGTGCCGTCAATGATAGAGAGGTAGCTCACAAAAGGTACCAGAGCCTTCAAACTAATGCTAATTATGAACTTTACATTTCTGCCCGAAATCGTGCCAAATCTATTCTCCGACTAACCAAAAATTCTTTCATTAATAGAAAATGTCAAAACCTTGCTTTCTCTAACTCTTCCCGTGACTTCTGGCATCTAGCCAAAAACATCTCCTCCAACTTCACTTCTTCATCTTTCCCTCCACTCCTCAGTCCTGACGGCAACACTGCCGTCTCATCTATCTCTAAGGCTGAACTCTTCTCTCAAACTTTTTCTAAAAACTCCACTCTGGACGATTCTGGGCATATTCCTCCTACTCATCCCCCCTCTGACTCCTTTATGCCTGTTATAAAAATTCTTCAAAATGATGTTCTCTATGCCCTCTCTGGCCTCAATCCTCAGAAGGCTTATGGACCTGATGGAGTGCCTCCTATTGTCCTTAAAAACTGTGCCTCCGTGCCTGTCAACATCTACCTTTCCTTCTTGCTGGAAGTATGCCTTCATACAGCCTGTACCTAAGAAGGGTGACCGCTCCAATCCCTCAAACTACCGTCCTATTGCTTTACTTTCTTGTCTATCTAAAGCTTTTGAATCAATCCTTAACCGGAAGATTCAAAAGCACCTTTCCACTTCTGACCTTCTATCTGATCGCCAGTATGGGTTCCGCAAGTGGCGTTCTACTGGTGATCTCCTAGCCTTCTTAACTGACTCTTGGTCATCCTCTCTTAGCCGTTTCGGTGAAACTTTTGCTATTGCGCTGGACATATCAAAAGCTTTTGATAGGAACTGGCACAAATCTTTGCTTTCTAAACTACCCTCCTACGGTTTCTCTCCTTCTCTCTGTACCTTTATCTCCAGTTTCCTTTCTGACCGTTCTATTTCTGCCGTGGTAGACGGTCACTGTTCTTCCCCAAAATCTATTAACAGTGGTGTCCCACAGGGTTCTGTCCTATCTCCCACTCTTTTTCTGTTGTTCATTGATGATCTTCTTTCCAAAACGAACTGTCCTATCCATTCCTACGCCGATGATTCCACTCTGCATTATTCAACTTCTTTTAATAGAAGACCTACCCTTCAGGAACTTAACGACTCAAGGCTGGAGGCTGCAGAACGCTTAGCCTCAGACCTTACTATTATTTCCGATTGGGGCAAGAAGAACCTGGTGTCCTTCAACGCCTCAAAAACATAGTTTCTCCACCTATCCACTCGACACAATCTTCCAAACAACTATCCCCTATTCTTTGACAACACCCAGCTATCACCTTCCTCAACACTAAACATCCTCGGTCTATCCTTAACTCAAAATCTCAACTGGAAACTTCATATCTCATCTCTTACTAAATCAGCTTCCTCGAGGCTGAGCGTTCTGTACCGTCTCCGCCAGTTCTTCTCCCCTGCACAGTTGCTGTCCATATACAGGGGCCTTGTCCGCCCTCGTATGGAGTATGCATCTCATGTGTGGGGCTCCACTCACAGCTCTTCTGGACAGAGTGGAGGCTGGGCTCATCGTCTCATCAGCTCTCCTCCTCATACTGATAGTCTTCTACCTCTTAAATTCCGCCGGAATGTTGCCTCTCTTTCTATCTTCTATCGATATTTCCACGCTGACTGCTCTTCTGAACTTGCTAACTGCATGCCTCCCCCCCTCCCGCGGCCCCCTGTTGCACTCGACTTTCTACTCATGCTCATCCCTATACTGTCCAAACCCCTTATGAAAGAGTTAACCAGCATCTTCACTCTTTCATCCTTCACGCTGGTAAACTCTGGAACAATCTTCCTTCATCTGTATTTCCTCCTGCCTACGACTTGAACTCTTTCAAGAGGAGGGTATCAGGACACCTCTCCTCCCGTATTTGATCTTCCTTTCGGCCACCTCTTTTGTTTCTTTTTAGGAGAGCGAGTAGCGGGCTTTTTTATTATTGATTTCTTTTTTTGTGTGCCCTTGAGCTGCCTCCTTTGTTGTAAAAAAAAAAAATATATATATATATATATATATATATATATATATATATATATATATATATATATATATATATATATATAGATATCAAAGGAATTAGCTCAAAGGCAATAAAAAGAAACCATAATGGACGAAAAAATAGCACGCTAATCACTGCCCCTATAAAAAAGAGTTCAGAAGAGTGGTCAAACGATATATCAATTTTGGGAGGAGAGGTGTCCCGATACTCTCCTCTTCAAAAAATACGAGTCGTAGGCAGAAGGAAATACAGATGAAGGAAAATTGTTCCAGAGTTTACCAGTGTACGGGATGTAAAAGTGAAGATGTTGGTTAACTCTAGCATAAGGGATTTAGACAGTATAGGGATGAGCTAGAGTAGAAAGTCGTGCGCAGCAGGGATGCGCGAGAGGGAAAGGCATGCATTTAACAATCTCAGAATAGCAGTCTGTTTGAAAATATCGATTGGAGAGAGAAAGAGGCAACATGGCGGCGGAATTTATTTGTGAAGAAGACTGTCAGTATGGGACAGGGAGTTGATGAGACGAAAAGCCTTAGACTCCACTCTGTCTAAGAAAGCTGTGTTTGTGTGTGTGTGTGTGTGTGTGTGTGGAGCCCCCTCACCACACACACATAAGATGCATACTCCATACGAAGACGGACAAGGCCCCTGTATATGGATAGCATCTGGGAGGAGGAAAATAACTGGCGGAGACAATACAGAATGCACAACCTGGAGGAAGTTGACTTAGTTAGAGAGGAGAAGTGTAGTTTCCAATTGAGATTTTGAGTTAAGGACAAACCGAGGATGTTTATTGTAGAAGAAGGTGACACCTGAGTGTTATCGAAGAATAGAGTTTTGAGGTTTAGATGATTGTGCCGAGTTATAGGTTGAGAAAATGAGTTTTTGAGGCATATATATATATATATATATATATATATATATATATATATATATATATATATATATATATATATATATATATATATATATATATATATATATAAGTTCTTGCCTCAATCGGAAATGATAGTACGGTCTGAGGTTAAGCGTTCTGTGGCCTCCAAACTGGAATCATGTAATTCCTGTTGGGATGGCCTTCTATCATAAGATGTTTGTGAGTAGTGCAGAGTCATCGGCGTAAGAATGAATAGGACAGTTTGTTTTCGAGAGATCATCAATGAACAACAGAGTGAAATATATATATAAATAGATATATATATATATATAGATATATATATATATATATATATATATATATATATATATATATATATATATATATATATATATATATATATATAAAGATAGATAGATAGATAGATAGATAGATAGATATAGAGATAGATAGATAGATAGATAGATAGATACAGATATATTTATACAGTGACATCTCAAGTAATGGACGGCGGACTCTTTTGATTTTGCTATATTTTTTAATAAGAGACCGGGCTCAAAAACTGACTCGAAAGGGTAAATAATCGAATAAATGAGCAAAAAACGAGTCTGAAAAAAACTATTTTTGAGTTCCCAACCTTGAAACCCACTCATTTTCTGAGAATTTCAAAACACTTATTTAACAAATACTTTAGCTCTACCAATGAGCTTTCCAATATGATGCATAACATTCCCCTATTCCTAGTACGCTAGAGCTCAAAACGTAAACCCTTTTGAGACTAATTTTGACGAACTCCAAACACTTTGCCGTTTTTGTCTAGTGTGGCATTGCTATTGTCTCAAGAAGGCTGTAATGTGGCATGTAGCCCCTCTTTGCAATGTAGTTTGACCAACTCGAAGGATTTTGTGATAGCTCGATTCCACGTTTGTCGTCAAGCCGTCACAAAATAGCCTTTTTTCGGCCCTTTTGCCGCGATTTGGACACGTCCTAGTTTTTTGCTTATAACATTTTTATTTATTTGGTGTTTTCCAATTTCTTTCTGATTATTAATCTGTATTAATAGAGCTTTCATTTGCGACCAAGAACGCCTTGCTAGCTTCACCAGAAGTCGGACGAAAATTCGCCGAATCTGACTCATTTCAAGCGCCGCGACAAGAAACCTTCCTGACGCCACAAAAATTAATATAGCTACATAAAAAATCATATATGAACACTTCAATATGTTGACTATCTTGTATTAAAGCCATTTTAAGATATCTATACAAAAAGTTACAAGTCTTATATAATCATTTCACTATATAGATCAACCTATATTAAGCCTTATTATATATGATATTTCTATTTGTTTTTAGTATTCAACCATATTTCTTCCCATTTATGAATAATACATTTATTTTGCTTTTTTTTATACCATATATATATATATATATATATATATATATATATATATATATATATATATATATATATATATATATATATATATATATATATATATATATATACAACAAAGGAGACACACACACACACATATATATATATATATATATATATATATATATATATATATATATATATATATATATATATATATATATATATATATATATTAAATGTATTATTCATAAATAGGAAGAAATATGGTTGAATACTAAGGAATAAAAAAATATGTATAATAAGGCTTAATGTAGGTTGATTTATAAAGTGAAATAATAATATAAAAATAGTAACTTTTTATAAAGATATCTTAAAATGGCTTTAATACAAGATAGTCTACATATTGACGTGTTCATATATGGTTTTTTTTTATGCAGATATATTAATTTTTGTGGCGTCAGGAAGGTTTTTCGTCGTGGCGCGTGAAATGAGTCAGATTCAGCGAATTTTCGTCGCGATCTCTAGTCAAGCTCGAGCAAAAACTACTAAAACTAGGAAGGCGTGATTGGTGGCAAATGTAAGCTCTATTAATACAGATTAATAATCAGAAGAAAATTGGAAAGCAATAAATAAATAAAAAAGTTATAAGCAAAAAACTAGGACGATATATAATGTCATGTATCGGATGTCCGCATCCGCGGAACATCCGCATACTTTTTCCATCCGCGGAACATCTGCATAATTTTTGACACCCGCATCTGCAGTTCTGATAAATGAAACATGTGCATCCGCATCCGCATTTGTGATTAAGTAAATATCCGCACCACACACAAAGAGGATGTGGCGGATATATTTTATATACATTACAGAATCACAGACTCAGAGTGCAGACTACAGAGTACAGAGCTTGCGAGGTTGAAGAAAATTAATTAATGCATGTTTACTTAATTAACTACTAAAATTACACCTTCTATTCATTTTCTTTCAAATTTACACAACCTAATGTTTAAAGAGTTTGGCGGAAGGGCAGAAGGAGGGAGATAATTTTACATAGTGACTATGTAGTACGTATGTATCACGTAAATTTGTAAAAGTATGTATGCATGTACTGTGTTATAGTACTGTATGTACAGTCGTGGGACACACAAGTGTTGACACATTTTCCAAAATGTTTCGGACGCTGCTAGCTAAAGACGGCAACTATCCACCAGGGCTACATTCGAGTTATATGTGACGTATGTGTGTGTGTGTGTGTGTGTGTGTGTGTGTGTGTGTGTGTGTGTGAGAGAGTGTGTGCAAGGACCAAAGAGTGTGTGTGGGTGTGAGAGATATAATATTTAAGGATTTTTTTTACGAAACTGAGAGCATCAACTGCACGGCGATTGTTTCTTTAAAAAAAAAACTTTTATGAATGCTCCTGTTTCCATTAGTGCACGCTCTGTAATAAGATTTTCTGCATTCCATAAGCTAAATACTTGCTTAGCTTTGGTCGTCAGTGTCCATTCTGGAGAGAGAGAGAGAGAGAGAGAGAGAGAGAGAGAGAGAGAGAGAGAGAGAGAGATTTGGTCGTCAGTGTCCATTCTGGAGAGAGAGAGAGAGAGAGAGAGAGAGAGAGAGAGAGAGAGAGAGAGAGAGAGAGAGATTAATTTCTCTAAGAAAAAAGTTACTGCAAAATAATAGCCTACTTTTCTTAAATGCACAATAATAACTTGGTATTCGAAAATGCAAAGTAATAGCCCAGTTTCATAAATGCAAACGAATCGCTTAGTATTCTCAAATGCAAAATAATAGCTTTGTAATTCAATTTAATTCATAATAGCCTACTAGTTTCTTAAATGCGCCGGCTGGCATGGTCGATGATCTCATTGCATAACATTGTCAAGCGAGAGTTAAATGGTGGTATCATTATATTTTTTTAAACCATATCAGAATATTTGTGCACGTTATCAATGTTCCCTTCGTATTTTCTAAGCGAGGACGTTGCAGGAATGAATACAACATTTATTCAAATGCATAATAGCGTTGTAAACAACTTTAGCTGTCAATGACTACTAGTAAATTTGAACGATATGTAAAGAGACATTTTCGTCCGCGACTTTAAAAGTTGTTATCAGTGTGCACAACTGACAAATTCATATCTAATAAATTATGGAGTGTGTATATGTAGTGACATATCTGAACATTAGCCTCTTTCCATGCGGCGTATATATTTTAAAGTCGGGGCCGGTGAACGAAACTTGGTGGACAGTGTGTCAACACTTGTGTCCCACGATTGTACTATATGAAATATTGCGTAAGTATGAAAGGAAGCAGCCTGGCAGGCAAGGAGAGAGAGAGAGAGAGAGAGAGAGAGAGAGAGAGAGAGAGAGAGAGAGAGAGAGAGAAAGGCGACCTCAGCCGACCCGCCCAGGAACACCACCCCGCTCCTCGACGCCGCGGGAGAAACAAGGCGTGTGACTATAGCTCCCACAGAGGCTACACAGCAGAGGAGTGCCATGCGAGGGCTGCAGACGCGAGACAAGAACACCTCAGACGTGTGATTGCTGAGGTCAGGCAGCTTGTCTTTAGTCACCTGCTTCCTTCACCGGGACCCTCACACATCGCGCAACATCCTCCTTCCTGTTGCCAGACACCTGGCTGGCAGTGGTCGACCCCTCTCTCCTACCTGAGTAGCTCCAGCCCCCATCATCAACTCAGGTAGGATGGCAGACACGCCGAGGACTCGTCACCAGGTGATGCTTCTCTTCGCCAACGTGCGAGGCCTCCGCACCAACATCGGTGATCTGAGCCACAGCTTTGTCCTGAGGCACCGCGTGGACATAGCTGTGGTGAAGGAAATGTGGCTCAACAGTGAGGTGGAGTCATCGTTCGGCAGAATTCCAGGCTACACCCACTGGATCTGGAGGAACCGCCAGGGAAGACAAGGCGGCGGTGTGGCAGTGTGCCTCAGGGAGGGAGTGCAGGCCCAGAGACTTGAAGTACAGACACCACCCACGACAATGGCGGTGTTTCTCACAGTAATACTGGCAGATGGCACTGTCCTCCTCCTGTGTGCCATGTACCGCCCCCCAAGGCAAGGGCCTGCCCCCCTGGACTTCCTGACCGAGCAAGTGGACGACCTGCTGACTCGCCACCGCTGCAGGCACGTCTTGATCGTGGGCGACTTAAACCAGCACATGGATGGAGCCGCCTAAGAGAATCTACTGACGATGTAAGGTCTGACAGACCATGTCACCTTCCCTACCCACGAGCGAGGCGGGTCGCTGGACCCCGTCATCTCTGACCTGGGAAAGGACAGGGTCACGTGCTACCAGCTTAGGCCGAGTTGGCAGCTATGATCACCACGCCATCCTGACCCGGGCAGACGTGGGTGTGGCGCGGGATCAGGCCACTTCCCACACCATCTGGCTGTGGGACAGAGCTGACTGCCCTTCCTTTAACCCTACAAGCTCCGAGGGTGGCCAGAAATGGCCACCCCTCAGGCACTTCTATCAAAACGATACACTTTTTTTTATTATCGAGTGTAAAAGAAAAACAGTCCAACAGATAAACGCAGAAAATACCCTAGATTAACATGTGATATCAATAAGAACCATATGAATCCTCGTTATTTTGCTACACACGAATATTTCGAGAAACTGACGCCAATCATTTTGAAACACAGTCGATACATTATGGAAAGCGTTGAAACGGCTGCCGACTGTCAGATGTACAATAACCTATACGATACGACGACACTATTACTGTTACAAGTATATATAGCCTATACCTGTGTTGTATACTGCATGTTTCACTTTTTTTGTTAATAAAGCTTTAGCTGATACACTAAACAGACCAACAAATAAACTGGCTGTGGTAAGTATAATGAAGGAAACCTATAGGCTATATCCGTCGTTGGTAGCGTGCATTCTAGGTGCGTTCTAGCGTTCTAGGTGCGTTCTAGCGTGTGTGTTGTCAACGGGCGGCCGGCGACACAAGCTTGTGATTGATGATTGATTGATAGTCTATTGTTGCAAGTAAACAACAATAGAGAAGGGAGGAACATGCCATCCCAACCCCCAGGCAGTACAGTGTGATGGTACAGTCGCGAACAAGAGTGATGTCACACCTCAAAAATGTTTCATCCACTGGCCTCTATTAAAGATGGGCAAGTAGCGTTAATTTAAGTACCGGTAATACCGGTACCGAAAACTCAGGTACCATTAGTACCGGTACCGGTACCCAAAGGAGTATTTTTTTTATCTTAATGACTTCTGATGAAATTCCCAAATAAATTTCCTGTAAAGAAAACTCTCTCTCTCTCTCTCTCTCTCTCTCTCTCTCTCTCTCTCTCTCTCTGAATGAAGTGAATATTTATTTTTTCGATAAAAAAATGGCATGTATAGTTATTATGGATGTACTCGATCATAGTCTAATAACAATAACAATATATATTAGCAACCTAAAAAATAAAAAGAATCGGACATGAAGAATTATCCAATAACTCCAATAAATAAATCAAATAATAAAATAATGGAAACGGGAGCTGTGATGGAAACGAAAAGCAGGACAAAATGGTGGGAACTTGGGGAGACGGTCAGCGAGGCAGTGACTCAGCAGCGAGCACAACATTCAAGGCTTAAAGCGTCTCCACAAGGCCCATACCGCATGGAGACGGGCGAGCGCCGAGCGTCATGATACTAAGATCCAAACGGTACCGACGCTAGCGGTAATGCTCAGTGCCGAGTGATCATGAGTCTTCCCGGCACTGGGTACTGGTACCGGGTGCCGGATGAATAGATTCTTCTCGGCACCAGGTACCGGTACCGGGTGCCGAGAAGAATCGATTCAGCCGCAACAAAGCCCTACATCGAGCGGCATGCAAATATATGGTGGCCACCAGTAAATGGGCGAAACTGAGGTGGGAAAGCGACCTCTGTGCCAAGCTGTGCGGGCCTTGGGTGGGCAGCAAGACCAGGTCTACCCTTGTTAAGGAGAGACAAGGCAGCAGGCACCAAGAAACCATCCCTCCCCTCACCAAGAATGACGGCACCACAGCCACCAGTAACAGGGAGAAGGCAGAGCTCCAGGCTGGCCTTTTCTCCGTCAAGATGTCCGTCGCCGATCCCACCAGACCTCCACCACAACTGGCACAGGAATGCGACCAAACCCTGACAGTGGTTGAGGTACAACGGGAGAAAGTGGAGCGCCTTCTGAGAGCGGTGGACGTCAGGAAGGCCACTGGGCCTGACAACGTCAGCCCACATGCTGCATCACCGCTCCAGTGAGCTGGCAGGACCCCTCTCGGAGTTGTTAGGGGCGTGTGTCCGGGAGAACACCTGGCCCTCTATATGGAAGGAAGCTCGCGTGGTGCCGGTTCACAAAACACAAAAAGCGGTCCAGATCTGACCCTGCCAACTGTAGGCCCATTTCCCTCATGTCTGTAGTTGGAAAAATCTTCGAAAGAATAGTGGTGGAGGCCATCACCCGCCACCTCGAGAACAACGCCTTCATCACTGACCAACAGTTCGGGTTCAGATCTGGCCGCTCCACTTCAGACCTCCTGCTGCTCCTCTCCAGGGATTGGCAGGACTCCCTGGACACCGGCCTGGATACCCTTGTCGTCGCTCTCGACATCGCGGGTGCTTTTGACCGGTTGTGGCACGCAGGCTAGATGGAGAAACTTCGTGCCAAAGGCATCCAAGGACACCTGGTGATGCTGATGAACGACTACCTTCAAGGAAGAAGCCTCCACGTCGTCTTCGGCGAGCAGCAATCCAGGGACCTCCCAGTGGGTGCCTCAGTCCCTTAGGGATCTGTGCTGTGCCCAGTCCTCTGGAATCTGTACATCGGCGACCTTCTCAGGAGTCTGCCATCAGTCTCTGCATACGCTGACGACTTTTTTCAGGGGCCAAGGTGGTGGTCGCCCCAAGCCCGTCATGGTGCAGGCAATTTTGTATAGTGGCGCCAGTACCCTGCACGCTCTCTCTCTCTCCTATCCACTCCAAGAAAACCAGCAAGCGGTTGCTGACGTCAACCAGCAACTACGCTTGATACGGGATTGGGGGAGCGCTGGCAGGTGAACTTTCCTCCTGAGAAAACCCAGGCGATGGTGATCTCTCGGTCCCCGGCAGCCACACAGGCTGTCGAAGGAAGGTAGATGTTTGGCTCCGTCACCCTCCCGCTCCAGGATTACGTCAGGATCCTTCGGAGTGGACTTGGACCGAGAGCTGCGCTTCGACCGCCACCTGAAACACGTCGCCCACCAAGCTTCTCTCTGTGTGTCTGCTCTACGTAGAGTGGCGAATTTTCTTGACAAACGAGGAATTATGTTCCTCTACAAGGCCCAGGTAAGACCCTACCTGGAGTACGGGGCTCTGACCTGGAAGTCCAGCGCGGCCACACATCTGCAGAGACTGAACAAGATGGAAAGGCGTGTACAGCGACTGTTAGAGAAGAATAACCCCCAGCCGCCCCCTCAGGATATGACACCTCAGGACACTTTGGAGTACCGCCGGGACGTCGTTGCGCTGGTGGTTTTCCACAAGGCCCAGGTACAAGGAGTACCACACCGGGCGAGGCTGAGGTTCCCCCCGGGAGAGGCTGTGAGTGATACGAGAACGGTACTCTCCAGCCACGAGCAAGTCGGGATGCCGAGGTCACGCGCCAGCCAGCACCAGAGGACCTTCACCTCCAGTGTCCCGCCTGGGGAACACGGTCACTGCAGCAGTGCCAACAGTGAGGGAAATGTCCACCCAGTAGCTGAAAGTGGCGGCTCACAGGTGGCGAGGAACATGCCCCACACCACTAGTGAAAACAAGCATATAGTGAACGTGTGTAACAATAGGCTTTTGAATTAATGCACGAGGAAAAGTATTATTTTAAGCCTTGAAAAGTGCACAATCAGACATATGTTTCTCGTTTTCGTTCGATCGCCCGACTGTTTGCTAAAACAAGCTTGATATGTACTACAAATGTAAGTTTAAAGAGAGAGAGAGAGAGAGAGAGAGAGAGAGAGAGAGAGAGAGAGAGAGAGAGAGAGAGAGAGAGATTGTGTGTGTGGCTGAGAATGTGTATGTGACTGAGTGTGTCGTGTGACGGTGTGTGTGTGTACGTATTTGTGTATGTAAACGCATTATGCATGTCTGTGTAATATGTATGTAGACCCTACTCCCTCTTAAAGTTCACAAGAAGGATTTGAGTGCTTCGTCATTACCTATATATTTTGTAATTATACAAAAGTAAGACTGAAAATATGAACTGGCAGAGCTGAGCATTTCTTATCGCACGAGTGTTGTCGTGTTGTGGCGTATGCCCGGTGGTGTAGCGGGCGTATGAGCAGAGTTGCCGATGTAGCGGATTTTTCACAGCGAAAGTGTAATTACCATGTGTTCAGGAATCTGTAATTCACTTTATAGTATATAATGAATTACCAAAATCCTGAACACATCCACATCCGTGAGGATGTCATAATTTGATTGATACCTGCATCCCCATCCGCATCCGCAATTTGGTAGAAACTATTATCCGCATCCGCTTCCGCATCCGCAAAATATGTAGGTACATATGACATCCGCATCCGCGGATCTCTGAAATCTGACATCCGATACAACTCTAGACCGAACACAAAGCTGACACCCCTATCAGAATATATATATATATATATATATATATATATATATATATATATATATATATATATATATATATATATATATATATATATATATATTACGGCGTAACGTCTCGTAAGGCTACAATACCGTACATCAGTGCGTCTCCGTTATCGATACACACACATACGCGATGCCACCTGTTACTACATTACTATATCATGCCAGTGGTGGGCACCGCTAACCGAAAAGTTAGCTTCGCTAACTGGTAATCTTCTAAGTAAAAAGTTAGCTTCGCTTACGCTAAACCACTAAACTGATAAAGATATTAGTGGAAGCTAACGCTAACCGCTAATTGCTAACTTTTTTGTGTAAGGATTTAGCTTCGGATTATAAAACTCTTAAAAACAGACCTATAGTGACCTGAAATTTCAGTATGTTGTAGCTTAGACATCGAGCTTTCCATAAAGGTATAGCATGTCAAAATCAGATGTTGATCAAACTGAGTGGCATGCGCTGGGTGTGTCCTCTTGACATGTGACTTCAAGTTGTAAAGGCTTGCCGTCTGTCAATGATGATCCTCTTGGGGATAGCACATGACGCACCGGAAGTGCAAGACATTGGCGTTCGTAATATCTCTTGATTTAGAGGCAAAGTACTTCCCCTGGTGGGGCCACGGGTTCTGGAACTTCTGGCCGTCAGCTTGAGTGTCCTCCGCCTCACCCACAGCTTCTGCCGGCTCCTTAACAGGGTCAACATCCTCAGGCGGAACAAAAACGTCCTCATTCGGATCACCTTCTATGACGTCGATAACGATAAACAAGGCGACAATAATGAACGCGACTACACTGCGACAACGTCGCAGCTGAACTTAACAAAGAGCCCAACAAGCAACAACAAGAAGAGAAGAGGAAGAAGCCTCCAGTATATCCTAAATCCGTATATTTTACCCAAGATTTCCCCAAAATTTACGCATTTTTTACTTTTTTCCATAACTGACGCTTTTATTTATATTATTTTAAGTTTACTTCTTGTCAGGTGGAAAATATCGAATTCTTGTTATTAAATCCAGAGTTCAAAGAGTTCAGGAGGACGCGAGTTCAATCCCCGCCCGGTGCCACCAAGCTGGGATTTTTCAGCCGCCGCCGAGTGGCTTAAAACTACCCACATGCTGTCCAGAAGACCACCTATCAACCCGGACTCTAGATTCTAGAATTAAAGATGAGCTCCGGTAGGGCAGCATGAGCCAATGCAAGATGGCGCCACTATAAACACTCGACTGCGCCAGAACGGGCTGGGCCGACCATCAGGACCCACCGGGAAGAAGCCTTGGGCCGACCATCAGGCCCCACCGGTAAGAAGCCTACCGGCGCAATAGGCCGCGACTTAAAAAAAAAAAAAAAAAAAAAAAAAAAAGAAACTTCAAGGCGTAATTTACCCCAAAGTGGAAGCCCTGGAATTATTGCGCCATGTGGCTCAACTGATGCTGTGTCTGCCCACAACGGACATGAGTAAACCTGTTTGAATTTTTAGCGGACTTAAGTTAGCGGAGGAGGAACTTCATTTCGCGGGAAATAATTGGTCCGCTAGCTGTTTCCAAAGTTAGCAAAAAAGTTAGCTTCGCTAATTAATGGTTAGCAGATTAGCCGAACTGTGTCCACCACTGTATAATCACGCACAACGTCATTATCGCTCGTAACCGCCCGACTTGGGCAATGAAAGCACTAGTATCGTTACCACAAATTCTCACTTTAATGTCCACAACATTCGCAGCAATCGAAGACGGTACTTCTATAACCGCCCGACTTGGGCAACGAAAGCACTCACATCGTTATGCAAACTCTCACTTTCGTGTCCACAACATTGAAGGCAGTACTTTTGTAATCGCCCGACTTGGGCAGCGAAAGCACTCGTATCGTTACCGCAAACTCTCACTTTGGTGTCCACAACATTGAAGGCAGTGCTTTTGTAACCGCCCGACTTGGGCAACGAAAACACTCGTACCGTTAATGCAAACTGTCACTTTGGTGTCCACAACATTGAAGGCAGTGCCACCAGCTATCCAGCGTGTCTCACCAAATTATATAGCGCACCGTTAGGCAGTCACTCTCCCCAACAGTCTCACTCATACCTGAATGGCCGGCTTCTACTGTGAAACTATTTTCACGTCTCCCGTAGAATTTCCCCACCCGTAGTGCCAAGCGCGGGCCGGGCGCTTCGTCCCCTAGTTCTCGTCATCCTGAGCGAAGCCCACAAACATGAAACACAAAACGCCCATGTCTCTGAGCACTACAACGGGCAGCTAAGCCACGGCCTTCTATATAGAAGGCCTGAGCGATGGGCCGTGACGTCATCAGCCTAGGTCATCTCCCTCGCTCCGTCGTCTCCCTCGCTCTAGCTGTCGGCCATAGTGCTACGTGTTGGTATTACATAGAGGAACACCGTTTTTTCCGAGAAATATTTCGAAATATAATAAAATTTGAGTACTGTACCTGGATTTGTGACCCTGTACGTAACACCTGACCTTGAGTAAACAAAGCTTTGCCCCTGCCCCTTTTAACTCCCAATGCGCATTGCGTTCCAGGCACAACGAGGAAACACTAGCTTATAATTTTGCATTTAGTAAAACCAGGCTATTATTTTGCATTTAGTAAAACCAGGCTATTATTTTGCATTTAGGAATATTATTATATTATTTTGCATTCATGGATACCAGGCTATTATTTTGCAGTTAGGAATAATATGCTATTATTTTGCACACATGAATACTAGACTATTATTTTGCATAGGGATAATAGGCTATTACTATGCACTTAGGAATACTAGACTATTATATTGCATTTAGGAAAACTAGGCTATTATTTTTCATTTAGGAATACTAGGCTACTATTTTTCATTTAAGAATAATATGCTATTAATTTACACTTAGGAAAACTAGGTTTTAATTTGCATTTAGGAAAACTAGGCTATTATTTTGAAATTAAGAATACTATGCTATTATTTTGCATTATGAAACGGCTATTATCTTGCATTTAGGAAACTAGACTATTATTTTGCATTTAGGAATACTAAGCTATTATTTTCCATTTCGGAATACTAAGCTATTATTTTGCATTTAAGAAAACTAGGCTAATTTTGTAGTAACTTTTTTTTAAGAGGAATTAATATACCTCTCGTGAACAGTTTTATTTATCAATGATGCGTTTTTAATGGATACTGTGTGCTATATTAGCTATCACCTGGCCCAATTTATTACCTGCTATGATACACCACGTTCTTTATTGTTTATCATATCAACGTCATTGGGAAATAAAATGGATAATGTGAAATAGTAACCACTGATTTAATATTAAGATTCAACGGACAGCATGCCGCCCTCCCTTCCTACCCCGGGTATGCTTCCAGTGCGTTCATATTTAAATGTCGTGAAGGGTAACTTCTAAACCGTTGCAATAAATACATTTCACTATTGAACATTTCTGACTTACAGTGACTTGATCTCTCATTATAGAAAATGTGACGACCTGTAGCGGGAGGTTTGCACTGGCCCTGCATAAGACAACCTACGGTCATACATTAATGCCCCTAATATTTACCACCTCACGTTCTAATAAACTTGAAATGCACTGGAATATCAGCAATTATAACAGGGATGGTATTATATTGGAGTACTTACCCTGCTGCTCTGATTATGTGTAAAATTGTCCCTCTTTATGGCTCTAACTCATTCACGTGCCAACGTTTCATCTTTTGGGATAGAAAATATAGCCACTTCAGGACCAGTAGGATAATTTCCGTTGCAAAGAGGTACACAACACCTGCTGGGCATGTTGAAGTGAAGTACAGAAGTTGGAGATTATGTCAAAGTTCTTGAACTAAATAGTCGTGACACTTCAACGTGACCGAGAACATGTACTCTCCACAGTCACAACCAACTAACGGCGCGGGCCGCGCGGCTTCAGTATGACCGAGCATCGTGATGTCACAGTGTATCTGCATCCAAACGATCAGGCCTTCTATTAGAAGGCCGTGGCTAAGCCCTTCATCATGTAATATTAACATTTACCGTCCAACATTGTATGTCACTTAAAATCTACCGTCCAACATATCTAACGTTAACATTTAAGATCCATCCAACATTGTGTCACTTTACGTCTAACGGCCAACATTGTATAAAGGCAACTACAGTACAGTGTATAATTGGGTAAATAGGCAAAGATAGAATCATAGTACGGCAGGCGACTGCACTTACGTGTTCGGGATCTACTGAAACTTCTCCGTCGCTCTTTTCGTCGTGATCCTCCTTCGTGTGGGGTTCTCCTGCAGAGACAAACAGCGAATACGAGAAGACACGTCTTCCCGTCGTCAAACCTTTAGCAATCTGCCTCTGCCTCGTCCCCTTCAGACCATATTCTCTCCTGTATGGCATTTCACTCAGAACATTGAACAAGGGCGCCTTTATACGAGTGTAGGCCAGCCTAATGGATTTGATAACCTCTTTGACCGAACTTTCATAACATTCCCGACGATAAATGGCCTTTGCGATAGTACACTGATATCAACAGATGATAGGCGTCCCTATATCACGAGCGCCACCACCTTCATATATATTCTTCTCCTATTTATCATATTTTCTCCTATTTATCTTATTTACTCCTCACCCTATTTATAATATTCCTCATACTTTCTTTTTCACCTTCCACTAATCATTCGTTCCGTCTTCTGGAGGTGACATTTATTGTTATTAGACTATGAGTCCATCCATGTTAATAACTACATACGCATTTTTTTTATCGAAAAAGTAAATATTCACGTTTGTTGTATACATTTGGAACAATAAACAAACAATGAATAACTCACTCTATTCAGGAGAGAGAGAGAGAGAGAGAGAGAGAGAGAGAGAGAGAGAGAGAGAGAGAGAATTGAATTACTGTAGATATTTCATCACACGTTAAGTCTAGTTATACGTTATCATTATGATTAAAAAAAAAAGAATCTTTTCCTGCGTATTATTAACGTTTAAATTAACTTGAACTGTATAATAATACGAGAAAAAACAGATCGTCATCATGTGATTGTCAGTCTGCCAGCAGGAAATGATTTCTTCGGGGAGAGGCACGCTACATCCTCCTTCTGACACTCGTGGTACACTGAAGTTGGCCCCGTGTTGCCACTCAGTTTTAAGAAGTCGTACCAGAGTGCAACAGTAAAAAGTACAAAATGAGAACAAATACGTAACAGTTTGAGTAAATATAACATTATTTACTGGTCTACATACCTTTAAAAATGTAAATTTATCTCCTTTTGGGTTGCTGAAGGTGTTGAACACTAACGAAGTACATGGCAGGACATAAATGTAACGATTTACAACAAATCTGGTACGTTCGTACCAAAAACGGCAACACTGGTTGGCCCATGGGTGCTTCGCACTCCGGCAACGTCAATGAGTCATGCGTCTGACAACTCGGGCCTCCCATTCTGCGCGCTAATTGCCTAGCGTAGGTTAGCTGGCTCCTACCAAGGCTGTCTCCATGTACATGTTACATAGAGACGGTGGACCAAGAGTAAGTGCGACATCAGGATATAATGCGACATCGTTGTGCGCATGCGCTGCTATTTCATAAACACACACACGAATACACACACACTCGCTCGCGCTCTCGTGGCGGAGGATGCCTCTCCTCAGAGCATAACCAAGGCAGGGTTTTCTATCCTCCTAAGTTTAATATAACATGACCACTTTGCCCACGACTGTGTAGTGTATGATAGGTAAATGTACGTTGTTCTCTGCTTTACAAATACGCCTTAACTATTAGGTTCAGGAGTAGGCGATCAATATTTAGTTTATTTAAACGGATAGCCTACTGTTATATTTATTGTTTTATATCATCCAGCATTAAAATGGCCAGTGCTGTACAATATATAAATTCCAATAAAGGAATATAACAGTAGGATATGTCGATACTATTTATAGCCTAGTCCTCAAAAAGATTATTCTCTCTCTCTCTCTCTCTCTCTCTCTCTCTCTCTCTCTCTCTCATTATGGTGTTCATATAATTATATATGATTATTTGAATGTTGCACCCTGCGTGGTGCCCCGTGCTTTTGGCGGGTAATCTGCTTGCCCGTGTCCTGCTGTGCCATCCCTGTGGCTCCTCTGTCCCCACAGCTCTGATGTGCGCGCGCGGCCAACCCACCAGTCTAGACTCCGCCCACATAAGCACGAAGATCGACTACTCTAGCTCACCCAAACGTGCGGCTGTGACGTAGGTCTCAAGGGATTAAGCGGGAGAACAGTGTTGAGTTGACACGTTTTTAACCCCACGTTGGTTCTCTCTCTCTCTCTCTCTCTCTCTCTCTCTCTCTCTCTCTCTCTCTCTCTCTCTCTCTCCACCTTTGCTGACTGTACTGTACTGCTGTACTGATGCGTAGATTAGATTAGATGGTAGAAACAACAAACAGCCTCGATAGGACCAAGAGGTCTGTTGCTGTTTGCTTTTCCTTTGTATTATTTTGTATTCTCTCTCTCTCTCTCTCTCTCTCTCTCTCTCTCTCTCTCTCTCTCTCTCTCGTTTATTCAACCTAATTTATTATGTTATAATACAGAAATTGTGGGAAATTATTCGAACAAAAATCTCTCCACCTGTGTGGATGCCGGGAGTGTCTGGGTGATGGCCGGGAGTGTTACCGTCACAAGGATTTGAGTGTATTTGTTTTCATACCTATGTCAGCTTATTTTAACGTACATTCCTTCACGACTACTTACCCATCTCAAAACGTAAGGGAAACTCAATAATAAGTATAGCATTTATTTAGCAAAACTGTAAAATATGTATGCCACGTTTCTTTATATGCTTATAAATATCTTATCAATAATAACTTCTTTCATACGTTATAATACTAAGAATAACTGTGTATGCATATTTGCTAATCATATTTGCCGTGGTTTTACTTATATTAGAACATTTCTACATCGATGGCTAGGAGAAGCGCGGCAACGTTGTACAAGGGATCCCATACGCTGAACCTGCCCACAACCGCACGTTTAGTTGAGCTGGAGTATAACGACACACACGCACACACATGCCGCAGGTTCCCATGGCAGATGTTTCTGTCAAACGGAAATGATTTCACCATTTCCTATAGCGTATGAAACTATTTGGTGAGTGATTCACATAAATCAAACATACCTAATGGAGAGAAGAGCAGTGTTCAAGACGATGTGTGTGTGTGTGTGTGTGTGTGTGCTCTTCTCTCCATTTGTTATAGTAGGATATCAATGTATTATTATTATTTAATATCACCACGAATTAGGCATACAATTGTCAATGGAAAAAACCCATGACAGATAGATCACGCCACCTAATATGAATGTCGTCCGTCAGTGTTTACCGTCTCAGTTTTGTATACTTCGCACTCCGATGGTGCGCAGAGGTCACCTTGACATACGTGACCAATTGTAACAATTATTTTCCAACCTGTAACTCGTCACTCCTTCACGAGAGTCCGACTGACACACAACGACAGTCGCTCTCGCTCCGACGCTTCTTGTACATAAAGACTACGAATATAATTCGCCTTAAGGAAGCTGAAGTCTTAATCAACACCCTTTAAACGCCCCCCGACAAGCCCGTTACATTTGGTTGGCAGCGGTCACCCCGCGCCTGTGCCTTCGCTTCCTCGTTCTCCTCCAAGCTCCAAGCCACGAGAACTGACCTACAAACTCCGGGGACAGGCGTACAAGGGAAGAAGGAGTCAACGCACCTGCCGTCCGCGGCAACGCACCTGCCCTCCGCGGCAACGCACCAGCCGTCCGCGGCAACTCACAAGGCGCCAGCTACAAGCACCTCACCAGGCGCCGGCTACAAGCAACTCTACAGGGGGCTAGCCTACAAGCCTCGAGCACACCAGCAACAACTCTACAGGCGTCCAGCCTACAAGCCTCGAGCACACCAGCAGCAACTCTACAGGCGTCCAGCCTACAAGCCCCGAGCACACCCACAGGCCTACGCAGCCGAAAGCGAGGGCCACAATCTACAAGCCGCTCCCCCGCTTCAAGCCAGCACTGCTACGAACACTGCAAGCCATTCAACGATACGGCAGAAGTATTCACACCAGCACCAGCACGTCCCGCTGACCTTGGAACACCCCACATGCCCCTCGCTCCACAGCTGGCGGCAATACCGCCGCTGCCGGGAGCATCGGCCCAAACCTCTTCCGGCAAACAGTCAGCAAGGGTACCCGCGGACATCTCCCGGTGACTGCAAGCTGTTACCACTACCGTTTCCTGCAAGGCGTCTTCTCAAGAGGTTACACACCCAAGTCGTCTTCTCTGCCACCGCGGCCCATCTCTTAATTTAATATAACAAGAACGCCGCGGCCATCATACGTCTGGCGGCAGTGTACCGGCACCCAGGCCCTGCCGCTCAATTTGCTGGGTCAGCAGTTTTCAACCGCCATAACGAGTCCTCCGATGTCCGCCCATCCCTCACCTCTCACCGCCGCTGTAGCCGCGGCCGAGGTTCCCTGACGCGCCTACAACGACTGCACGTACCCCAGGGCCTCACAAGCCGTCGCCCTCTCCACTACATCAACTGATTAATCTTGGTATTTGTGGATATTCCCTTCTTGTCCAAATATGCCGACTCGACTTATTTCATTATTGTTCCGTGCAGAGGCACGAATTTTTTATTTCTGTGTTCCTAACACTGTTAATCAGTCATAATTGTGAGAGTAACGTTCATTCGCATACGATATTGATTCTTTCTTATTGTTTGCTAGCGAGTGTATTGAGTATAGTGTGAGTTCCCTAATCAAAGTTAATCTTCATCAGTGTGCCCTGCCTCCGTTTTCTTTTCACCGCTCGAGAGAAAACGTGAGCTTCAATGGTATACCCACTTAAAATACCACAGTGTTTATAAAGGCACTTTGCTAGCCATTCTTTCTTGCCTTTTTAGGGTTTCGGCGCAAACTATTAATTCATACACGTTCCGTTTATTGGTTCATATTTACAGCTATCAACATATGCTCCTATTTTGTAAATGATTTACACCATAGTATGAACAAAGACACTCTCGCTAAACTCGGCGACACCTTTAAACAGTTGGCTCGTCCTTCTAGTGAGGAGGAATTGGAGCAAGGTGCAAACACCGGTGATTTAAATGTGGTAAATTTGCGATCGGGTGCTACGTACTCTTCCCTCCCAAGGGATAGCGCCCCTTCACCTCCGGGTTCGTCTGAATACTTAACCCCCACTCAGCCGATCAAAATGCCTGTCGATCCACCTCCCCCCTCCTCCTCCCGGGGCCCCACTCCACTTCCCCCCGCCCCCGATTCGGGTCATTCCAGCTCACGCCAGTATTCGACAATTCTCGGGAGGCGAGACCGACTTTTCGGCGAGACAGTTCCTAGACTTGTGTGAATCTGCCATCGTAAATTCCTCCATTACGGAAGATCATGATAAAATCGCTTTCATTCGGTCACGGTTACTTCCAGGCTCTCGGGCACTGAATTTGATGCAGTCCTCAGCGTTCGCTTCGGGGGACATTGGTGTAAACTATGAGGTTTTTAAAAGGAATTTCATAAAAATCTTCGGGGGCGGGAGTAAACCAAGCATCGTTAGACAGATGGCACACACGGTTGAGTCCCTCCAAAAAAATTCCTCAACAAAGCCGATTTGGGACGGCATGATTGAGGCAAATCAGCTGGCGGTTGACTGTGTCAAGAGCCTAGAAGACGCGCTCTGGCTTCCAGGGGGCTGTTTGCAAAAGCACCAGGTGAAGACAGCTTTCGAGTTGTTTTTTTACTTATTTCATATTTCAGAGAAGAACCGCCGTTCTGCCCTTCTTTTGGCCTTCAAACCGAGCGGGAAGTTGGTTGACTTCGTCTCAGAGTTAGAAGTCTAGGTTCAGGAACACCCTCACCATCAACCCCTCGCAACGGCCGCAGCATTGCAAGCACAAAGTAAGGCATCTCTCACCTGTTGTTTTTGCAAGCAATCAGGACATTCTGAACATTCTTGTTTCGCGAAACGTAGGGAATCAACACATTCAAGACAGGGCTCAGATAGGAGGTCAGGAGGTTACAGGGGCGGGCATCATTCATCACATAGGACCCCTAGGCCAAACCATCAGCGGTAAGCTGCCTTTTGCCTTATCCACGGGAATTGTTTTCATGATTCAGACAGTTGTTCTGCAATACAAAAGGCCAAGGAGGAACAGAAGTACAAGTCCTCAGCGGACAGTAAACCACACTCCTCTTCTCAGAATAAAAAGACATGACTTCGTGACAGCCCCAAGGCGTACATCCAAGTGTCCCTTAAGGAAAATACTAATTGGGAGCAACTTGACTCCGTCATTGCCGCCTTGGGACGGACAAGCATAATTGCCCTCCCTTGCAAGGTGGGTAAAATTTCACTCACCTTAGCGGTTGACATAGGTGCCACAGTCAATGTCATCTCCGACTCCGCTTACAGGTCACTGACACGACAGGCGAGTGGGGGAAATTGGCCGCTCCAAGAGAACGACCTGAATGCGGTAGGCGTGACGGGCACCACTTTGGGAATCCTTGGGCGAGTACCACTAACAGTCAGCTTACATGAAAATGTATGTCCCTTTCGAGATTTCTTTTATGTCTCTAGCAGGTTTGCCTTACCTGTGGATGGAATCTTAGGATTAAACGCCATGAAAGACCTGCACATAACCGTTAAACCTGAAAGCAACGCGATCGTGTATCAAGGCCGACGCATACAGGGGATGGTAAATCCATCGCCTCTGTCACCTGAAATCCCACCCTCAGAGGGGGAAAATGACCAACCCACCACAGACTCAGGGACTGCCACCGCCCAAGTGTCACCTCTTACGGTCAAACCACACGAAAACATTGCAGACTTGTGGCGGACAGTAACGGCAGTCGTAGAAGGTCCTCATAGTTCCGGATCGTGCTGCAAAACTTGTTAAAATCCGTTTGCCTAACGCCCCTCCGACGGGCAGTGATGTGTGGATCGACGGAGCTCCTCACATACACCGCGTGACGGTGGAGGTAACTCTTGCGACAATCAAGGAGGGAGGTTTTGCAGAGGCATTGGTAATAAACACGTCTGGATCCCCTGTATCCTTATAACACGGTGTTAGATTATGCTAGTGTCTAGTGTATGGGAGAAATGTCGCCCCGGAACCAGCTGAATACCCTTCAGCCCAAGTCTCAGGCATAACCTCGGCGTGTCAGGCTTCTCCCGAACAAGACACAGCTAATTTAGAGGTATTCCTAAAAGTTGCACACTATTCCGAAATTAAGCCAACCTTAGTCCAGCTTCTGGAACATTATAGGTGGGCGCTTGCTCTACCAGGCGAGCCGCTTGGAGTTACGCAGTGTGCTGAACACCACATTAAGTTAAAACCCAATACAAATCCTGTATATATCAATGCGTACAAGCTCCCCCACAGTCAGAGGGAGGTGGTACAACAACTTATCTCTGAAATGTTAGAACAAAGTGTCATCAAAGAATCGAATTCCCCGTGGAATTCACCCTTGTTTCTGGTTCCTAAGAAAGACAGTTCTTATCGTCCTGTGATTGATTTCCGGCGTGTGAACACCGCGACCGTGGATGATCATTTTCCGCTTCCCGTTCTTAGAGATCCTCTGATGTGTCTCGTTAGAGGAAATAAAGTCTTTACGAGTCTTGATCTGGTCAGTGGCTACTGGCAACTGCCCATGGCCCCCGAGTCACGTGAAATAACGGCTTTCAGCACGCCTCATGGCCACTATGAGTGGACGAGGATGCCGTTTGGGCTCAAAGGAGCTCCCTTGACCTTCCAAAGGACAATGAACAGTATTTTTGGTGACTTGCTAGGCAACTCTGTCTATGTGTATTTAGACGACATCAGCTGCCTCGTACAGGCCTACCGGCCTCTTGCAGACTCCTGCGTTCTTATGTTCTTATGTTCTTATAGCAAGTAAAGACGTGCATGCACACATGGAAACACTAAAAGCAGTCCTACACAGACTTCAAGAGGTCGGATTATAGCTCAAAATCACTAAATGTGAATTTTTAAAGCCTCGGATCAAGTTCTTGGGGCATGTCATGGACGAATTTGGCATCCACACAGTGGACGACAAAATAAAGGCTATTGCCGAGTTCCCTCGGACAAGGTACGGTCTTTCTTGGGTGTCGCAGGTTATTACAGGCCTTTCATATAGGACTTCGCAGCACGCGCGTGTCCCCTAACCCATCTATTAAAGAAAGACGTACCATTTCAGTGGCTCCCAGCTCAACAAACGAGCTTTGAGGATTTAAAGAAAGCGCTTACACAGGCTCCGGTCCTTGTCTTTCCGGATTTCAAGGACCCCTTTCAGCTTTGTACCGACGCTTCGGCTAGTGGACTAGGAGCCGCTCTGATGCAAACAGATAAGTCCGGCAAAAAGCATGTGATAGCGTTCGCCAGTCGAGTACTTACAGCTCCGGAAAAGAACTATTCTGTTACCCACCTAGAGGCTCTCGCCATTGTGTGGGCTCTGAAGCATTTTCGTGACATAGTGATGGGGTACATAATTGTAGTGTATACGGACCACGCAGCCATAACTGATCTTTTCAAGGGAAAAAACCTACACGGTCGTCTGGCAAGATGGTTCTTAACGATCCAAGCATACAATCCGGAGATAAAATATATCACCGGGAAAACAAATGTGGTCGCAGATGCCTTATCTCGGAATATTCCGATAGGCACGATTACCACCCCAGAGGTCATCCACAACTTCACTTCACCTGAGCTACACACTGCTCAGCGAGACCACCCTGTGTGGAAGAGGTTAATTTACGCCCTCAAGTCGCGAGACGAATCAAACCTTCCTGAATTGCCAGTTCCCTTTTCACAATTCTTCCTATCAGAGGACAACCTCCTTTGTAGGTCATGGCCAACCAAACCGGTACCTATAGACCAACTGGTCATCCCAGACAAATACGTCCCCGTGACGCTTAAGCTGGTCCATAACACACACTTTGCGGGTCACCCAGGAAGAGACAAGACGCTATCTGTCACCAGACGAAAATTCTACTGGCCCACATTACGGGTTGATGTAGAAAAATATGTCGCACATTGCGTCGGTTGTGCTGAGCACAAGGGGTCCGTCAAAGGGCCAGCACCTATGTTGCAATACCCAGTACCAGAGGCGCCATGGGATGTTGTTAATATAGACTTATTACAGCTCCCCCAGAGCCAACATGGTTCGCGCTACTTATTGGTGTGCGTCGACCAGTTCTCTAGGTTTCTATTTCTAGCGCCTCTCAAGGACAAGACAGCCACACGTGTGGCCCATGCCCTCGTGACTCACGTATTGTGTCCACATTTGTCTCCTCGAATTCTTTTGAGTGACAATGGCACCGAGTTTAGGAACTCAGTATTGAGCGAAATATGCGCTCAGTTTAACATCACGCAATCCTTCATCACTGCTTACCACCCAGCTGCTAATGGGTTGGCGGAGAGGGCTAATAGGAAAATCTTACAGGTCCTCAGGCCTATCGTGAACGATCTCCACGATAACTGGGAGGATTGGCTATCGCATATAGCCGCTTCCATAAATACGTCGGTAAACGACTCTACGGGAAAGTCTCCCTACTACATCTTATATGGGGTGGAGAAACGTTTTCCGTACGACTTCCTAACAATCCCACAACAACCTCTCTACAACATTGATAGGTACGCACAAAAGCAGATGCATATGTTTCCCAAGATACACTCAGAAGTTAGGTGTACGTTAAAAGCTACGAAGGTTGAAATGATGTCAAAACAACACAAACAGGCCGTCCCGGTGAAATTAAAAGAGGGTGACACAGTCATGATTAAGCAAGCGGAAAGGAGTTCGAAACTGGGGGCTAAATTTGTGGTTCCTTACTGAGTTGTTCGGAATGTCAGGGGAAATCGGTTCGAGGTTCTCGAGTCGAATAGTGGAGTCAGTCTAGAAGTTCACAGTGATCGTCTGAAAGTAATTCCCTCACCTTTGGACCTTGAGATTGGTAATTCCCCCTCAGAGTCAAATGTTCAATAGGTTAATCCCAACACCCATAGCTATAGCTTGAGACCACGGGTTTAAATACTTCATTCCCAGCACTTTCAGATCATGATGTTGCGTTTTCTGATCATCTTGTTGTCCCTCCGCTCCCTGCTTGCAACAACGCCCATCCACCTGAAGCCTGGTGCCCTCACGGCACACATAGGAGAGGTCTTCCTCATAGAAGATGTGCTCCTCGTAAAATATCCATATACTTCCTTGACCAACACCACAGACACAATCAGGATAGTCTCAGAAAAACTACTCGGCATGGCAGACGCCATACGGGCTACCATGACTAGGGAATCAAAGGCACCTTCTAGTACCAACTCGCCGACTCTTTTTCAACTACTGGAGGATAGGATTCTGTTCTTATGGGGAAAAGTTTATGAGGTAGACATGGATTATAGTTTTCACTCAGTTCACTCTCGGGTAAAGAGGGAGTTGCTCAACATCGTTGGGTCCGCCTCAAAGTTCCTTTTCGGTACGGCTACCGACGAGGACGTTCGCGATTTGCGGGACCACTACGCTCATGTACTTTCCTTTGCTGCTCGAAATCGCAGGGTGATCAACGCCAATTGTAGAAAACTTGCGCGATTGCATACTAACATTGAGGAACTGCTAGAGCAGACAAATAAGATGGTAGAGGTTATCAACATAGTTGTCAAACAGATCGACCAGGTGAATCAGTTTCTCCTCCTAGATCAGACCTTGCATGTATTGGAAAACGTCATTAACTCCGTCGCAACGGCAAATCAGCAGGTTATTAGCAACATGGTTGATGCAGCACACGGTAGAGTCACACCTGCCTTGTTCCCTCAACACGATTTGAGAATGACTGTCCAGATCGGGTATCAAAATTATCGCCTAACACCTTTATTCACCCCAGACATGAGTCAATATTTTTACCCCTTGATTGAGTCCAGCCTCACCCCCGATGCCATAATCATTCATGTTCCATTTCAGACGGCGGACGTGTTTGAGGCACACGAAATTGTCCCGTTACCTTTTTCAGCAAAGGACAGTGTGTTAGCCCTGGACACGTCCCCGTCTCTTGTTCTAATCGCGAAGGATTTCGCTCTGTATTCAACGGGTAGCTACTCACTCTTGCAGCATTGCAAGGAGACGGTCTTCGGGCGATTCTATTGCTCTGCGTCTCTCTTTGCCTTCCTACCAGTTCGGGGAGGGGTATGCGAGATCGCCCTCACCCGCGTGAACGCGTCTGACGCTCTTTCCCTGTGCCCTTACAAGCAGCTAACACCAACGCTTGTTTTCCATAAGAACTTTCAGGGTCTGCCCGGAGGGTACCACTTATCAACGGGTTACTGGTCACTATGCCATAGCAGAAACATGCTATATCCGCTCCACTAACATAACAACGTACCCGTCCCGGATCCGTCTGGTTTTCACGGCCAATATTTCCCATCGAGTGTTTCCTCTACGGTCTCTTGATGACATTCACTTCTCCAGCATCTCGTATGTGACTAATTCCCTTAATTCATTGTCTTTCGCAAACAAATCAGAGTTTGCGGAAACCCTGGAGGAAACGCTGCCTGATTATTTGCATCTCCCTTACCTGTACCCTGGATTTTTTGTACCTATGTTTCTGATGTTCGTCAGTCTCGTCGTCATGTGCTACCTTATCAGGAGGAAGTCTGTCCTGCACGATTATTTGGTTGTGCAGACACGGCGACTGGATGCAGGGAGGCCACTGGCAAGGTAGTTTTTTCCTTTTCTCAGACAAGTCAGGGGACAGAAACCTGGCTGCTCCTATACTTAACATTGTACTATGTTTCAGTACTGTATGTTTCACTACTGTATTTTTTTAGGAGCTAGATCAACGTTTCATTGTCTGTAACTATGCCAGTTGATAGCTTCTTATACATGTCCTTATATTTATCTTTTGAGAGATTTCTATGTTTCATGTCACACACGTTGTGGTTTACCTCTCCCTATTTATATGATAACTCCACATATCTTCTTACATAGCCAGTGTTTTAATGTAATTGTATCATAGGCAGTCTGCTTGACAAACTCCCACTATGTATGTTCATGGTAACTAGACTGCTATTTGGATTTTTATATATCGCGAGGTCGCGATCACTGGTAGGTGACCGAGCAGTGTTATAGTAGGATATCAATGTATTATTATTATTTAATATCACCACGAATTAGGCATACATTGTCAATGGAAAAAAAACACGACAGATAGATCACGCCACCTTATAGGAATGTCGTCCGTCAGTGTTTACCGTCTCAGTTTTGTATACTTCGCACTCCGATGGTGCGCAGAGGTCACCTTGACATACGTGACCAATTGTAACAATTATTTTCCAACCTGTAACTCGTCACTCCTTCACGAGAGTCCGACTGACACACAACGACAGTCGCTCTCACTCCGACGCTTCTTGTACATAAAGGCTACGAATATAATTCGCCTTAAGGAAGCTGAAGTCTTAAGCAACACCCTTTAAACGCCCCCCGACAAGCCCGTTACACATTAGGTATGTTTAATTTGTGTAAATCACCCACCAAATAATTTCATACACACCAGGAAAAGGTGAAATCATTTCTGTTTGACAGAAACATCTGCTATGGGAACCTGTGACGTGTGTGTGTGTGTGTGTGTGTGTGTGTGTGTGTATGTGTGTGTGTGGTGGGCGGAGTCTAGACTGGTGGGCCGACCGCGCACGCACATGATCAGTGTTTCTAGTTAGGTTTTTTCGCGCTAGATTCAGCTCGTTTTGTACTGACTTAGCTTTTTTTCTGCGTGTAGCGCTATTTAGCTCTCTTTTACTATTCCTAGCGCGAAATGTAGCGCGTTTTAATGTTAAAAACTTTTTTTTTTTTTACAACAAAGGAGGCAGCTCAAGGGCACACAAAAAAAAGAAAACAATAATAAAAGAAAAGCCCGCTACTAGCTGCTCCTAAAAAAGAAACAAAAGAGGTGGCCGAAAGCAATATCAAATACGGGAGGAGAGGTGTCCTGATACCCTCCTCTTGAAAGAGTTCAACTCGTAGGCAGGAGGAAATACAGATGAAGGAAGATTGTTCCAGAGTTTACCAGCGTGAGGGATGAAAGAGTGAAGATGCTGGTTAACTCTTGCATAAGGGGTTTGGACAGTATAGGGATGAGCATGAGTAGAAAGTCGAGTGCAGCGGGGCCGCGGGAGGGGGGAAGGCATGCAGTTAGCAAGTTCAGAAGAGCAGTCAGCGTGGAAATATCGATAGAAGATAGAAAGAGAGGCAACATTGCGGCGGAATTTAAGAGGTAGATGACTATCAGTATGAGGAGGAGAGCTGATGAGACGAAGAGCCTTAGCCTCCACTCTGTCCAGAAGAGCTGTGTGAATGGAGCCACCCACACATGAGATGCATACTCCATACGAGGGCGGACAAGGCCCCTGTATATGGACAGCAACTGTGTGGGGGAGAAGAACTGGCGGAGACGGTACAGAACGCCCAGCCTCGAGGAAGCTGATTTAGTAAGAGATGAGATATGAAGTTTCCAGTTGAGATTTTGAGTTAAGGATAGACCGAGGATGTTTAGTGTTGAGGAAGGTGATAGCTGGGTGTTGTCAAAGAATAGGGGATAGTTGTTTGGAAGATTGTGTCGAGTGGATAGGTGGAGAAACTGTGTTTTTGAGGCGTTGAAGGACACCAGGTTCTTCTTGCCGCAATCGGAAATAATAGTAAGGTCTGAGGCTAAGCGTTCTGCAGCCTCCAGCCTTGAGTCGTTAAGTTCCTGTAGGGTGGGTCTTCTATTAAAAGAAGTTGAGTAATGCAGAGTGGAATCATCGGCGTAGGAATGGATAGGACAGTTCGTTTTGGAAAGAAGATCATCAATGAACAACAGAAAAAGATTTTGAGATATTACAGAACCCTGTGGGAAACCACTGTTAATAGATTTAGTGGAAGAACATTTACCGTATTCCACTGCAGAAATAGAAAGGTCAGTAAGGAACCTGGAGATAAATGTACAGAGATTAGGATAGAAACCGTAGTAGTTTATTTTGGAAAGCAAAGATTTGTGCCAGACCCTATCAAAAGCTTTTGATATGTCCAGCGCAATAGCAAAAGTTTCACCGAAACGGCTATGAGAGGATGACCAAGAGTCAGTTAAGAAGGCTAGGAGATCACCAGTAGAACGCCCCTTGCGGAACCCATACTGGCGATCAGATAGAAGGTCAGAAGTGGAAAGGTGCTTTTGAATCTTCCGGTTAAGGATTGATTCAAAAGCTTTAGATAGACAAGAAAGTAAAGCTATAGGACGGTAGTTTGAGGGATTGGAGCGGTCACCCTTCTTAGGCACAGGCTGTATGAAGGCATATTTCCAGCAAGAAGGAAAGGTAGATGTTGACAGGCAGAGGCGAAAGAGTTTGACCAGGCAGGGTGACAGCACGGAGGCACAGTTTTTAAGGACAATAGGAGGCACTCCATCAGGTCCATAAGCCTTCTGAGTATTGAGGCCAGAGAGGGCATAGAAAACATCATTTTGAAGAATTTTTATAACAGGCATAAAGGAGTCAGAGGGGGGATGAGTAGGAGGAATATGCCCAGAATCGTCCAGAGTGGACTTTTTAGAAAAAGTTTGAGAGAAGAGTTCAGCCTTAGAGATAGATGCGACAGCAGTGTTGCCGTCAGGACTGAGGAGTGGAGGGAAAGATGAAGAAGTGAAGTTGGAGGAGATGTTTTTGGCTAGATGCCAGAAGTCACGGGAAGAGTTAGAGAAAGCAAGGTTTTGGCATTTTCTATTAATGAAAGAAAGTATAGAAAGTATAGAAGTATAGAAAGTAGTGTCATAAATACCGTATTAAAGGAGTGACATAACCATGGAGTAACAGAATAACAAAATAATTCAAACTTTGAAACTTGTTCAGATGAGCCAAACCTGATGGATGTCCATTGAATCAGCAATTGTTAAAGTATTTCAGCAGTGGACTGAGCTGAAAAAACATTTTGAATGGGCAAGAAATGATGAACGATGCTACACTGCACAACTTCTTTAATCTTTGTTCTGTGACATGAGAAACTAAGCTTATCTTATATTTTTTAAACAAAATCTAGTTGAAGTACAAAGAGTGAATAAAAAAATTGAAGCAGACACACAAGGCCCAACAAAGTTGCTCCGTGATCTAGTTCATCTCATCGACTCCCTCACCAACAAGATCGTCATCCCAGGAAAACAGATAAGAACATAAGAACGTAGGAGTCTGCAAGAGCCCGGTAGGCCTGTACAAGGCAGCTCCTTTGAATCTAAGCTCCCGTGAATCTAACCCCACCTAATATCGCTGTCCATGAATTTATCTAATCTATTTTTTAATGTGACAATTGTATTGGCACTCACCACATGACTTCTCAGCCTGTTCCACTCATTCACCACTCTGTTAGTAAGCCAATTTTTGCCTATGTCCCTGTTGAATCTGAATTTATACAGTTTAAACCCATTATTACGTGTCCTACCCGGTTCTCTTACCAACAAAACCTTATGAATATCTCCCTTATTAAAGCCCTTCATCCATTTATAAACCTCGATCCTTCGCCTTTCTAGAGAATGCAAGTTTACTCTTTGAGTCTTTCCTCGTATGGCAAGTTTCTCAACCCCTGAATCATCTTAGTCATCCTCCTCTGCACCGATTCTAACATTTTGATATCCATTCTATAGTAAGGTGACCAGAACTGAACCGCATAATCAAGATGAGGTCTAACTAATGCTAAATATAGTTTGAGGAAGACTTCGGCGCTTCTGTTGCTTACGCTCCTTGAAATAAATCCCAGTACCCTGTTTGCTCGATTTCTAGCTTGAATGCATTGTGTCCTTGGACGGAGATCAGAGCTCACTAAAACCCTAAATCTCTCTCGCACACAGACCTCCTTATGAGAGTGTCATTTAAGCAATATTTATGTGAGGGGTTGTTTCTACCTATAAGGGGTTGTTCCTTCCTAAAGGAAGGCGGTTCGCTGTGTGACTTTTTGGATCCTAAATACTACCTAGGCTACGAGTTTGAAAAGGAACATGCTGAACATAAATTTCCTGACGAAGGTAACATTCATCGAAGGTGCACAGAGTTTGTCATTGAGCTTATCACACAACTGCGCCAACGTTTGCTTGAAATCATTCAAGTGTTGCAGTCAATGTCATGCTTAAGTGCAACGGAATGTCTGAAACCAATAAAACCATGACATGTACTTTTGACTCGTATTGATTTCCAGTGGAGAAAGCTTCATCACACAATGGACACATATGTCTGACACTGTAGGACTGTGGGCAGAAATAGCCTCACATGTGGATGCAGCTGGAGAAAATCCTTTTCAAGAACTATCTGATTTGGCTCTGACAAAACTCACTTTGAATCATTCTAATGCCGATGTGGAACGTGTGTTCAGTCAGATGGGGATTGTCAAGTCAAAACTACGTAATAGACTAACTGTTAAGAGTTTTAAAGCACTCCTAACCATCAAATATGGACTGAGGAGGCACGGAAAATGCTGTTATGATTTTAAACTTCCAAAGCATATAATAAGAAAAATTGGCATCATGGATGCATATCAAACTACTCAGCCGTCAACGTCACAGCAGTCGGAAGAAAGAATGGTGACAGACAACGAAGGAGATACTGCAGAGTGGGACTTATCAGACCTACAATAAAAACTACTACACTGATGAGTAAAAATAATATATATATATATATATATATATATATATATATATATATATATATATATATATATATATATATATATATATATATATATATATATATATAACGGCGCCTTTTTTGGCTTTTTCTCATAGAAATTTAGCGCATTCTAGAGTTTATTTTACTCCAATCTAGCGCTATTCCTTGACTGCGAGATAGCAACCCTGCATGAGAGCTGCAGGGACAGAGGAGCCACAGCCCACAGGGACGCCACACCGCCAGTCCAACACACACTCAGCGTCCCGTCTCAGTGGAGACATTCCATGCTCTCTATGAATACATTTTTACTACACTCCATGCCATGCTTGAGGTACATGAATACCCACATATTGAAAAGCAGGGAGAGACAAAGAAAACTGGTCATGGGACACAAACACTCTAAATAAAGCACAAGGATTGAAAGAATCGCTGAAATCTGGAATCCACGTCTTAGCGCTTGTGACTCTCATAAATGGCTTAGATCCACTGAAAGGGCTCAGTGCTAAGCTTCAGAAACGTGATGCTGATGTAGTAGTGGCATACAAGTACATCGACACAGTCATCAGTGAGCTCCAAACCCTAAGGACCAACTTTGACACTGCCTGGAATGAGTGGTTCCAAGATGCTGAAACCATTCCTGCCAACATTACGTCAGAAATCACTCTTCCAAGAACATCCATACATCAGAGACATCGTCCAAATGTTCCTGCTGAAACTGCCACGTAGTGTATTGAATTTTAAGATGCAGAATCCATTTATTGATTTAGTTTTTATGGATTTTATTACAATTAAGTTAAGATGAATAAAATTCAGTATGTGATTTTTTAGGCACCAGTCAGATTTTATTGATTATCCTTAAGGTAAGCGTCTCACTCCATTGAACCGCATTATAACGTATAAGCCTACTACTTCTCAGTATGGAACGAAGGGCAGTTCCACTGTACTTAGCTTTAAAATTCAACCTATTTTTTTATATATAATTTCCTTGTTTCAGAATTTGAGATTTTGTTTTTTCTATTTTTTTTAAAGGGGGTACACTTTTTTTTATTACAAATAAAACACTTGAAATTCTTAATCTTAAATTTCAGGACGAGGAAGTGTTAGGGAAATGGCTGAATAAGAACTGTTAGAGTAATTGTTCACCTTGAAAAAGAAATAAAGTCATTAATTTTTAAAACTCAAAAAAGCAGATTTTTGAAAAATTAGCGTTGAAAAAAACCTTTACATATTACCCCATATCTCATAAAGTATTAGACTTGTCTGGATGAAATTTGGTAGACGTCACCTTTATCATGTGGTCATCTAAGTCTGAGAAAATGGTTGTTGTAGCTGCAGTATCTCCGAAGTATGAGACTGATATGTTTCAGGCATTTAGCGGTAATATTTTACCTTACCTCTGGGGATCATCAGAACATAAGTTTATCGTTTTTTTTATTTTTTGTTTGTTTGTTTGTTTTACAAGAGGTAGGCTACTTCCCCACACCCCACCTATTTATTTAGAAGCTTCCTGTAGCATAGTCAGCTGGAGAAGCTTTCTTTACCCGCCCCGATGGTATTTCATGCGCCTCGGCTATGCGTTTGCCGTTGCTGTCTCTCAAGTCTCTATAATAATTTTCAAGGGTAAAATATTTATCTCCAACATAGCTCTGGATGTCATAATAAGCACTCCTTGTCATGGACTTGGTGGTGATGGTGGTTGCTGCCATAGAGTACAAATTATATCCACCACCTGTTTGCAAAGAATTGGCAAGTTTGACATTATTTTCAGAAAAATTGCCATCTCTGACACGTCTTCGAAGAGCAGTAGAACACTTCATAGTGGCACATTTTGCACTTTACAGGCAATCAAATGTCTGTCTGCTGCCTTGAATATGATGCTATGATAGATATGATATGATGGCTAAGCCAGCTGGGCATGCTACACTGTCAGCCTCAAACCGCTCCTGCAGTACATATTTATCAATAATGCAATTTTCTGTACATACAACAGATGTTTTTTCACTGCAGTCCTGATGTAACAGCTCAGTTCGTCTAGCCAGGGTGATGGTGGTGGGTGGTGGGTGGGGGAGTGGCTTGCCCATCTCACATGATTCTCACTGTGGCAGTCTTCTGTTCCTCTCTCTTTCTCTTCCTGGCCTCTCTAACCTCTGCTAACCTTTCAGGTCTCTCGAATAAATGGTGTAAAACACATCAGATTACGAGCCCGATTGCTCCCCAACACGTAAACAAACAATACTCTTCTTCTTCTTCTTTCTTCCCAAGAAAAATCTACGTTTTCTGAGAACAAGCCTGACAGAGCATGCTGTCATGAAAAGGTGGATTAACTCAAACTAAAGGAAGTCAAAAAGACGATCGAAAAATCATTAAAAACCCATGATATTTCAATCTCTTGCTTCTTAGCGTCAAAGTTAAAGGACTAGCCACGTGTTCATGGCACTTTAACAGTGGATTTTAAACAACTTTTCATGAGCAGGATAGCCTTTTTTTAGGCCTTTTACTTGAAGAATCGCAAAAAAAATGATTATTTTTTTTCAAAGATAATGCCTTGAGACGCTCACCTTAAACTCGTCAACCTTTTTCCAGAATCTATTATAAAAGAACAGTCGGGATACCTTTTCTCGACAGTCTGCTGCAGGAACTAAGTACCAGGTTCAGTAAAGACAACAGAAAGATTGCAGCCATCATGTCCCTTGTGCCAAAAGCTGTAGTAAGCCTTCTATGTTCACAGCTAAATTAGCTGAAAGATCAGCTGCTCTTTTGGGAGGACTTGCCATCACTAAATGGCTTGAAAGTAAGTAAGCATATATATTCAGCTATAGTGTCAACTTAACTAATAACAAATTATATTGTTGCTCTTGTTCACATGTTGCATGTGCATTGAATACTTCAGAAGTAAAAATAAAGTAAAAAATAAAAATAAACTAAAACTAAACAATATCAATTTCAATCTCAAACAAATCTTGAATTCCTTTAGAGAGAGCTTCAGCGCTGGAAGAACTTTTGGACATCATGCAAAGAGGATCAAGTTCCAGAAGATTTGATTCATGCAGTCCCTCATGTTGATCAAGATAGTTTCCCAAATACCCGTCAGCTTGTCCTGGTTGGCTGTGAGTCTCCAGTAGGGTCAGCAGAAGCAGAGAGGTCATTCTCTGTTTTAAGGCGCATGAAAACTCACATGCGTGCAATCATGACTGAGGAGAGGCTTGCAGGATTGGCGATGATGGCTATTCATTACAAGTGATGCAAATTCTATCTACACAGAGGACATTGTAAAACGTTATGTAAAGGCACATCCTAGGCGTCTTTTCTGCAATTCAATTTTGTTTACGGATAGCTGTTAAAAGTAAAGAAAATAAGTGCTGGGATAATTCAATTACGGTATAAGTTATTTATAAAATCAGAATTATATATTTTTTTTCAAAAGGTATATTCATCACAATAGTTCATTCATTTCTTTCCACAATAAAAACTGTAGTGCCAGTGTCCTTCCGTTCCAGCGCCATCTATTGGCAACAACTGGCCACACTCACTCCTACTCACCCCTGCTGGGGTGGTTTTGGGGGTATTTAAATACCTTACTCAATTTTCATGGCACTACAAAAGTGTGTGTGTGCGAGTATATATATATATATATATATATATATATATATATATATATATATATATATATATATATATATATATATATATATATAAATCTTTTCCACCCCCACCCCCCCCTCCCCCCGCTTGCCAAAATCCTGTATCCGCCACTGCTAATCTAAACTTGGAGTCTCACTTGCGGTCTGTTGCTCCATCTCTCAGAAAACTGGTCTTCTTCGTAAATGCAAAAGCGTCTTTTCTGACGACAGCGTTGTATTAACTTGCTTTTATTCATTTTCATTGCCAACTTTTGAGTACTAATAGTCGTCACAGGAACCCCACGGAGACGCAGAAGATCCCAGAGTGCCTCGCGATGCACTGAGTCAAACGCCTTCTTGAGATCGACATAGGCTGCAAGCATCCCCTGACGAAACTCACGTCGACGCTCCACCAGTAAGCGAAGCGCTAGGATACGGTCAGTTGTTGATCTACCAAGTGTGAACCCGGACTGTTCATGTCAGCAGCTGGCTGTGAATTCGCGTCAGCAATAGCTTGGCAAGCAGCTTGCCTGGCACACTGAGCAGTGTAATACCACGGTAGTTGTTGCAGTCCTGTCGGTCCCATTTCCCTTTCCAGATAGGGACGACCAGCCCCCTCTTTCATTCAGGAGGAATGGTACCGGACTGCCATACGGCATTCTAGATCGCGTGCAACCCACGGATCATGGCCTCACCTCCAGCTTTGAGCAGCTCCGTACTGATGTTACAAGTGCCAGGTGCCTTTCCATCCTTCAACTTGGCCACAGCCTCTCTGACCTCGGCCAGAGAGGGTGGGCTTTCATCGATGGGTGGGTCAGAATCCGCCACCTGCAGTCCAGCAACTGGAAGCTACCCACGTGGATGGTCCGCCGTGTACAACTGCTCAAAGTATTCAGTCCAACGAACCCTCTGCCCATCCATGTCCGACACGAGGCAACCGTCAGCTGTTCAGATAGCGCTCACCTGAGAGGGAGACTTGGAGCGGAGCTTCTTCAGGGCTCGGTATGCAGGTCGGAGGTCATTCGCATTAAATGGCCCTCGACATTATTGGCGAGACCCCTGACATACATTTCCTTGTCTCTCCTCAGGAAAACTCTAGTCCTACGCGGTATGGGGAGGCGGTGGCTGAATCGACAGAGTAACACCACCGCGTTCAGGAGGACGCGAGTTCAATCCCCGCCCGGTGCCACCAAGCTGGGATTTTTCAGCCGCCGCCGAGTGGCTTAAAACTACCCACATGCTGTCCAGAAGACCACCTATCAACCCGGACTCTAAATTCTAGGATTAAAGATGAGCTCCGGGAGGGCAGCATGAGCCAATGCAAGATGGCGCCACTATAAACACTCGCCTGCGCCAGAACGGGCTGGGCCGACCATCAGGACCCACCGGGAAGAAGCCTTGGGCCGACCATCAGGCCCCACCGGGATAAAGCCAACCGGCGCTATAGGCCGCGACGTAAAAAAAAAAAATAAAAATAAAAAAGTCTGGCAGCGCGACTCTCCTAAATATTCTCCAGCGTCTCCACCGAGGCAAAGCCACTCCTAGATCTCGGGCGCTCTCCAATGCACTCCTTGGCAGATCGCAATCTCATGTTTGATGGTATCCCACAGTTCTACATGGTTCTACAAGGTGCTGGGCACATCGAACCGATATGAGACTGTCAATATATATATATATATATATATATATATATATATATATATATATATATATATATAACTATATATATATATATATATATATAAATATATATATATATATATATATATATATATATATATATATATATATATATATATATATATATATATATATATATATATATATATATATATATATATATATATATATATATATATATATATATATATATATATATATATATATATATATATATATATATATATATATATATATATATATATATATATATATATATATATATATAAGATGGCGCCACGATAAACACTTGCCTACGCCATGATGGGCTGCCGCCTGGGGCCGACTACCATCCAGGCCCCTTACGAGAGCCTACCGGCGCTATTGGCGTACACGTAAAAAAAAAAAATATATATATATATATATATATATATATATATATATATATATATATATATATATATATATATATATATATATACACACACACACAGGGAGTAGGTAGGGAGACACCTACCGAAACGGGCGCAAGCCACTCCCGGTGAGGTGTATCCGGGAAGGGAGGAGGGTGTGCAAGCCCTCCAAAGACCCTTCCTGTGTCCTCACTTTCCGTTTCCCTATAGTCTCATCTACACCAGAGAGTAGTTCAGCATGTACCCTACACGTATTCCGTACCGTCTTGGAGACCGGCCCAACATACTAGACCTCTTCCTTACCTCTAACCCTTCTGCTTATTCTGTTAAACTGTTCCCTCCGTTGGGCTACTCCGATCACAATATTATTTCTGTATCCTGTCCTATCGCCCCTATACAGCCTCTGGACCCACCGAAGAGGCGATGCTACTGGGATTTTGCTTCTGCTCGGTGGGACGACCTGACGATGTACTTTTCCGATTTCCCGTGGAATAATTAATGCTTCCAGGAGAGAGACCCCTCTGTGTGTGCCCAGCGCAACACCGAGGTGATTTTCTCTGGAATGGAGGCATACATTCCACGTACTTTTTTTACTCCTCACGTTAAAAAGCCTTGGTTTAATAACGCTTGTTCTCGTGCTGTCAAAAATAGAGGCAACTCACAAAATGTACCAGAGCCTTCGCACTCCTGCTAGCCATAACCTTTACATTTCTGCCCGGAATCGTGCCAAATCAATCCTTCGACTTACCAAAAGCTCTTTCATCCATAGTAAATGCGAAAACCTTGCTTTCTCTAATTCTTCCAGAGACGTCTGGCACCTAGCCAAAAATATCTCCTCCGGTTTTACTTCTTAACCTTTCCTTCCTCTCCTTAACCCTGACGGCAGCACCACCTTCTCATCTATCTCGAAGGCTAAACTCTTCTCTCAAACTTTCTCTAAAAACTCCACTCTGCACGATTCAAGGCATATCCCTCTTACTCATCCCCCCTCTGACTCCTTTATACCTGTAATTAAGATTCTTAAGAATGATGTTTTCTATGCCTTTCTGGCCTCAACCCTCAGAAGGCTTATGGACCTGACTGAGTGCCTCCTATTGTCCTTAAAAACTGTGCTTTCGTGCTGACACCATGCCTGATCAAGCTCTTTCGCCTCTACCTGTCAACATCTACCTTTCCTTCCTACTGGAAGTATGCCTTCATACTGCCTGTGCCTAAGAAGGGTGACCCTTCCAATCCCTCAAACTACCGTCCTATATCTTTACTTTCTTGTGTATCTAAGTTGGAAAGTTTCGTTTAGTCGGCGCAACATCTGTGGTCATATGCCGGAGAGAGACAGGAGGGGAAGGAATTACAGGAGAAGGGAACAGATCTCAGGAGACGGGACACAACCCCCGATTAATACCTAAATGCAACATAATAGCATAGTATTCCTAAATGCAATATAATAGCATAGTATTCCCAAATGCAAAGTAATAGCCTAATGTCCCGAAATCCAAAATAATAGCCTAATATTTATGAATGCAAAACAATATTATTCCTAACTAAAAAATAATAGCCTATTATTCATGAATGGAAAATGATAGAATAGTATTTCTAAATGCAAAATAATAGCCTGGTTTTACTAAATGCAAAATTTTAAGCTAGTGCACAAAGTAAAATTATAATGTATTTCACTAGACTACTTCTGGACAAAGGTAAGTGATGGATTATAAGAGAAACAAGGATCTAATATAGAAATCAAATTAATTATACTGGAGATCTTGATTCACTATAGGCTACAAGATGAAAAAAGCAATATAAAATAGTAATACTATAGTCGGTTCCACGAGAACTGGCATATATTTTCCTTCAGGGATGGACTCGCAGACTTGGTATCATTGCATGGGTGATGGTACTGCGCGCTCATTGGCCAATTCTTAACTTATTATGATGCGCATAAAATTGATTTTGTATTCCTACCAATAGCATCTTCCATTTAGCGTAACCCGTTTCTGGGTCGTGATCCGTAGAGTCCCTCATAGAGTCCCGACAACCTAAGATTTGGACGCCATTATTGGCCCTGTGTTTTCGCCGCGCTTTTCAAACACTAGCACACGGTCTCGCGGCGAAGACAGGGCCAATAATGGCGTCCAAATCTTAGGCTCTCGGGACTCTATCTATCAAGGGACCCTACAGATCATGACCCAGAAACGGGTTACGCTAAATGGAAAAGGCTACAAAACCGTTTGTGAGCTGTAAGGTAACAGATTGTACCGATAAAAACTAATGCAATAATATCTTTATTGATAAGTATGTGCCTTTTGAACTAATATAAATTAACCTGAAACGACATTCATTGAAAAACTAAGTAAGAAATGCACGTAAACGGACAATGTCCAGCGAATGAAGCGAATGTTGATGCTAATTTTTTACTATTTTTTACTACTTCAAAGCGCTAGGCTACAGTCTACTTAACTCATTTATTGTAAGATTTCTTGGTATATTTTTAGGCCTGGCTTAGTACTAACATAATGTGTATAGTGATGCTACGGAGTCATAACGTAAACATTGGCCTAAGGCAAGAACCTTCTCACTTCTTTCATCGTCCTATCATTGTTCCTGAAATATGTTTCTAATATTTGTGGGTGATAAACTAATAAATAGCCATAAGGAAGAGCGATTGTAAGAATAACTATATTTATAAACCAAAAATGTTGATTTTAAGAGGTAACAGAGAATGAGAGATAGTAGGCTATATCATGGCAAACGAAATTGCCCCAGCTTAGATCTAGTAAACAACAGCCAATGAGCGGCCTGGAGACTCAAGGCAAGTATAGAGAAGGTATAGTCATACAGGCGGGAGGAAATCACTCGTTGGTAACTCCTATAGCCTTCACGCTCGGCCCCGCCCCATCCTCGTTGTCTGCCCAAACCGATGACTTCACACATCTCACTCCCACCCTGTTTCCTGACCCCAACATTCACCACCATCATCTTCTTGAGAAAATTCTGCATCACACTAGCATAAATTTGTAACAATAATGTAAAAGTACACATACGAAAATCAGAGTTAAGTGAAGGATGGAGTAAACATGTTCTTGCACTTATTTCCCTTCAGACTCGCCGCGCACCTCACGCCCCATCTGTGTGTGAGCGGCGAGTCTGACTTGAGTAAACAAATGCCGAAGCAAATGAAAGCCGTCACGGCTCGGCTTATGTTCGGAGGCGATTTTGACCCTATGCATATTTTTACCTCGGGACGTACCACACACCATCAGAAGCAGAAAAGCATGCAGATTCAGGATCTGGGCTTATAAAAGTGATGCGACGAAAACCAGCTGAGTACTAAGGAGTTGAAGGGAAATAAGTGCAAGAACATGTTTACTCCATAGTTCACTTAACTCTGATTTTCGTATGTGTAATTTTACATTATTGTTACAAATTTATGCTAGTGTGATGCAGAATTTTCTCAGGAAGATGATGGTGGTCTCAGTTTTTCGTAAAAATGAATGTTGGGGTCAGGAAACAGGGTGGGAGTGAGGTGTGTGAAGTCGTCGGTTTGGGCAGACAACGAGGATGGGGCGGGGCTTAATTAGGCTCGAGGAAGGGGCGGAGCTTATCGGGACGCCAGCCAATCATCGTCCAGGATGAGATGCCGTGAACATTTCTATATATATTTTCTATTCATCGACAATTGCTTCATAGAGTATATAACAAAAAATCCACATCTTATTTTATTTTATTGAAGTAGTTTATAACATAAAAAACATCCGAGAGGTCCTAATAAAAAAGCTAATTTCAAAATTTGGTTCTTCACGTTCTATGAGAGTGACGCTACCTTTCTATACTTGCCTTGTGGAGACTGTCACTCAAGCAATGACGCCAACTCAGCGAATCCACCCCTGAAGGAAAATCTATGTCAGTTCTCGTGGAACCGACTACAGTAGGCTACATGTAATCATGTACAGTCGCGGAAAGAAGTGAAGACACAGATTTCAGTAACTTTCGTTCACAGGCACTATAGTGTTTTCCTTTCCTTCAAATAATAAATTTGTAAAATACCTGATAAAAACACTTGCTTATAAATAAATGAAGGTAACAGTACTTTGTTGGGGGTGAAAATATCCATTTAATGCTTAAACAATTATCTTGTCATTAATTTGACTTTGCTTTCTGGCAACTACCAATGGCTGATCTTTCCGCTATTTATATTACTATAATGTCCAACTCTTTTAATCAAACTGTAACATATAATCAATAATCAACGTTAATACTTGCACATGATTTTAACTCGTATGATATAAAATGAAACTATTTGAGTGTGGAAAAACAATGGACGAAGATTTATGAAACGTTATCGTTCAGTGTAGGGAGAACTCCTTGGAATGATAGACTACACACATGATCTTATATAAGTTATTATAAGCTTTATATTTTAATATGCTTTATATATATATATATATATATATATATATATATATATATATATATATATATATATATATATATATATATATATATATATTAATAATGACACGGCGGGCGCCATGGAAAATGATGCTACTATGTAGGGAACAACACCTTACGATGCTAGGCTACACACATCTTACAAGGATTATATCAATAGCCTAATAGTTCGTGTGTGTGTGTGTGTGTGTGTGTGTGTGTGTGTGTGTGTGTGTGTGTGTGTGTGTGTGTGTAAATATATAAATATATAAATAAGTAAATAAATAAATATATGAAATAAAAAAATAAAGCATGACCCATGCTGCGTGCGACACCATCGCTGGTACCGTTAGTACCGGTACCAGTACCGGAGTGTTCCGGCCCTTTCTCTCTGAGTACTTACTTTCTACATAAAAAAAATCAGTATTTAGGTATTATGAAAAGACTCCTTTTCTAATAACACTAACAGCAGATATTAGCAAAGTTCTGGCACCAACGTTTCCTATCTATTATACATACTGACAGCCTATATGGTACCGGTACTACTGGTACTGGAGTTCTCTGGACCGGTATTACCGGTAGTCAAACTAACGGTGCCTACATATGAGTTGCCAGTTTTCGCCAGCTGACTGAATTGTTCTGAAATCTGTCTTCACTTCTGTCCGCGACTGTACAATATCAAAATGATGATGATAATAATAATAATGTTAGTGGATAGTATGAAAAAGGTGGATAGAAAATTGGAGAAAATAGTTTTAGTGAGTGAAGCATTGCGGACGCCGCTCGTGACGTCATCAATCACAGGCGCAGGCTTTCTATCAGTACCCTTTCAATAGAAAATTAAACGGCCACGCCCCTTTGATTTTAAGTCATGAGTGACACAGAATTACTGCGCTGGACGCCATTAGTTTGATTCAGCCTTTTCCCAGGAAGTGCTCTCTTCGGCGATTTTTATATTTATTTATTTATTTATTTATTTATTTTTTTAATATCTGGACTACTAAGAAACCTAACTTTTATTTAGCAACAGTTCCATGCTGATGTTATTCACTACTTATAACATTCCTTTTAAAACACAAGACGATGAATTATATCTTTTACATAGATATCGTGCGGTGAATGAATAATACTTTATATGATAAAAAATACTTATTTGTGTTCTGGTTAACAGTGCACTTAAGGTTATTATCATTGTCTCATCATAGTC